>NW_016107592.1:2967996-2972199 GCF_001604975.1 Cebus imitator
AAAAAAAAAAAAAAAAAAAAAATAGTATTGATAGGCATATAGTGTATTATGGAACACATAAGGAAAGCTGATAGTATGAATAAGGGAAACTAAGCAAATGTAAAAGTGAAGCAATACCTGCAGGAATATATAATAGGACAAAAACTAAATTGCATAGTATACTCATTGGCACAGAAATAAATAATGCTTATGAAACCATAATAATCCAAATATTGATAACTGATTTAACAAACAATTGTGATACTGGGAGAATGAGGAGAGGAAGAGGGAGTGGTGGGTGTTAGGAGCTAAATTTTCATTTACTATAATAAGTCAATAAATAGGCCGGGCGCATTGGCTCATGCCTATAATCCCAGCACTTTGGGAGGCCAAGGTGGGTGGATCACGAGGTCAAGAGATCAAGACCATCCTGGTCAACATGGTGAAACCCCATCTCTACTAAAAATACAAAAATTAGCTGGGCATGGTGGCACATGCCTGTATTCCCAGCTACTTGGGAGGCTGAGGCAGGAGAACTGCTTGAACCCAGGAGGTGGAGGTTGCGGTGAGCTGAGATCCCGCCATTGCACTCCAGCCTGGGCAACAAGAATGAAACTCCGTCTCAAAAACAAAACAAAACAAAACAAAACAAAAAAAACAAATAATGTCTGAAATTCAAAAATCATGGCTTGGAAGCGATGGCTCATGCCTATAATCTTAGCACTTTGGGAGGCCACGGCTGGAGGATCTCATGAAGTCAGGAGGATTCAAGCTCAGGAGTTCAAGACCAGCCTGGGCAAAATAGTGAGTTCCATGCCTCCCTGCACCCCAAATCTCTACATAAAATTTAAAAAATTAGCTGGGCATGATGGTGTGTGCCTATATTTCCAGCTGCTCAGAAGGCTAAAGAGGGAGAATTGCTTGAGCCAGGAGGTTGAGGCTGCAGTGAGCCAGGATTATACCATGGTACTGGTTGGAAACAGATGCTTGGTGCTACAAAGAAAAATCAGCACTGAAACAAAGACTTTCTTAGCAAGGTAATTTCACTTTCTGCAGAAAGAGTGCTCTTATTAGCTATCTTATACAAGAGTACAACGAACAAAGGAAAAGCAGACATATTTATATTTTATGCATTTGGGTTATCTTTACTGCTGTGTCAAATCTCTGTTGGTTGGAGCCAGACTTCACAATCTAAACTAAAACTTGATTGGCCAACAACTTAAAACAGGTAAAAGCAATGGAGAACAAAAGGAAAAGAGGAAGCCTAAATAAGAAAAGGGCATAGGCTGCAAGCTGGGACATGCCTGTGAGCACATCTAGCACAAATATCTTGGTTAAAGTACAAGAACATAGAACATACTATGTGCCTGTGAGCATGTCTAGCACAAATATCTTGGTTAAAGCACAAGGACATAGAATGTACTTATTCCTTTATATCTAACAGCTACATAGGATAGGGCTGTAAAAAGAGTCACTAGGAAAAAGCAACAAGGCTTTGAAGAAAGTTAGTTTTTAGAAGAGCCTATTCTTTCTGATATTTATTATCATTATTATTCTTTAACAAGAAAGGAAACTTTGAAGAGGAACTTTTCTACTTCCTACAGTACTCCATCCAGCATGGATGACAGCAGGTAGATCACCTGAGGTCAGGAGTTTGAGACCATCCTGGTCAACATAGTGAAAACCTGTCTCTACTAAAAATACAAAATTAGCTGGGCATGGTGGCCCATGCCTGTAATCCCAAGTACTTGGGAGGCTGATACAGAAAAATTGCTTGAACCCAGGAGATGGAGGTTACAGTGAGCTGAGATTGTGCCACTCCACTCTGGTATGGGCAACAAGGTAAATAAATAAGTAAATATAAAAAGACTGGGCGCAGTGGCTCATGCCTGTAATCTCAGCACTTTGGGAGGCCAAGGTGGGTGGATCATCTGAGGTCAGGAGTTTGAGACCACCCTAGCCAATATGGTGAAACCCCGTGTCTACTAAAAATACAAAAAATTAGCCGGGCATGATGGTGGGTGCCTGTGATCCCAGCTACTCGGGAGGCTGAGGCAACAGAATTGCTTGAACTCAGGACGTGGAGGTTGCAGTGAGCTGAGATCACACCACTGTACTCCAGCATGGGCAACAGAGTGAGACCCTGTCTCAAAATAAATAAATAAATAAAAATAAAAAGAAGAAGACAAATCAAAAATAGTGTATAAGTATATGATTAAGACATATGGAAGTAGATATCAGAAAAAATATATAGACAACATAGTTGACATTCTGGGAAGTGAAGCTAGTTGGGTAGGGACTGGTAGGAAAAGGATCACTGGGTTTCGTGATAAGCCTCCTCATATTAATTTATATTTTAATTTTATGTAAGATGTAAAATTTACATATATTTTTAATCTATCTATCTATCTATCTATTGATCTATCTATTTTTGAGACTGAGTCTTGCTCTGTCACCCAGGCTGGACAGCGTAGTGGCCGGATCTCGGCTCCCTTCAACCTCCATCTCCCAGTTTCAAGTGATTCTCCTGTCTCAGACTCCTAAGTAGCTGGGATTACAGGCACCTGCCACCATGCTCAGCTAATTTTTATATTTTTAGTAAAGACCAAGTTTCACTATGTTGGCCAGGCTGGTCTCACACTCCTGACCTCAAGGGATCTGCCTGCCTCAGCTTCCCAAAGTGCTGGGATTACAGGCGTGAGCCACTGCACCCAGTCAATATATTTATATATTTTTTATATTATTTTTTTTTTCTGAGATGGAGTCTTGCTCTGTCACCAGGCTGGAATGCAGTGGAGTGATCTTGGCTCAATACAGCCTCCACCTCCCAGGTTCAAGCAATTCTCCTGCCTCAGCTTCCCGAATAGCTGGGACTACAGGTGCACACCACCATGCCCAACTAATTTTTGTATTTTTAGTAGAGATAGGGTTTCACCATGTTGGCCAGGATGATCTTGATCTCTTGACCTTGTGATCCACCCACCTTGACCTCCCAATAAGCTGGAATTCAAGCGTGCACCACCGTGCCCAGCCCATATTTTAAAAATTGAAAATGATGTTACAATAAACATCAATGTATATACATCATCGTGCTCATTCTGATTATTATTCTTACAATAAATTCCAAGAAATGGAATTTCAGGGTCAGGAGACATACACGTTAAAGGCTTTTGATACAATTTACAAAAATAGTTCTCCAGCAGAAAAACAACTCTCCAACAATGCTAGGCTGATTAACACTCCTCTCAGAGAAGTAGCCTGGCCCATCACCTCCCAACCAGATTGTCAATAGCTCCAAAGCTAATATAATAGGAGATTATTCTCCTTGGCTTTCTGACTCATTCCTTTGCCTTCTATTAGAAACTAGAATTTTGAACTGGGAAGGTTGCCTGGTCAAATAAGAAGCCTGGGTGAGAAATTCTGTTTTGGCTGTGCTACTGTCTGACTACATGGTTTTGAACACATCTCTTCCTTTCTCTGGCCTCAGTTTTATCACGTGTAAAGTGAGGTGCTTGGACCAGATTATTACTTCTCAACCTTTTTATCATTTCTCTCTTGAACACCATGTTTTTATCTGTTAAACAAAATGCAGGCCAGGTGCAGTGGTTCACGCCTGTAATCCTAGAACTTTGGGAAGCCAAGGCGGGCAGATCACCTGAGGTCGGGAGTTCAAGGCCAACCTGACCAACATGGAGAAACCCCGTTTCTACCAAAAACACAAAATTAGCCGGGCGTGGTGGCACATGCCTGTAATCCCAGCTACTTGGGAGGCCAAGGCAGGAGAATCACTTGAACCCAGGAGGTGGAGGGTGCGGTGAGCTGAGATTGCGCCACTGCACTCCAGCCTGGGCAACGAGCAAAACTCCTTCTCAAAAAAAAAATGCATTTACTAAGAAATTATTATTCTCCTTCCTTGTATGTATTACTCATATAAGATGACAGTCAGGTACAGTGGCTCACATCTGTCATCCTAGCACTTTGGGAGGCTGAGGAGGGTGGATCTCTTGAGGCCAGTACTTCGAGACTAGCCTGGCCAACATGATGAAATCCTGTCTCTATTAAAAATACAAAAATCAGCTGGCTGTGGTGGCGGGCACCTATAATTCCAGCTGCTTGGGAGGTTGAAGCAGGAGAATCACTTGAACCCAGGAGGGGAGGTTGCAGTGAGCTGAGGTCACGCCACTGACCTCCGACCTGGGCAACAGAGGGAGACTGTCACAAAAA
>NW_016107592.1:2972404-2977616 GCF_001604975.1 Cebus imitator
AAAAAAAAAAAAAAAAAAAAAAAAAAAAAAAAAAAAAAAAAAAGATGACAGTCTATGAGAACTTCTGGGTGCAGGGAGAGACACCCCTTGCAACCTAACTGAAATAATAAATTTAAGCCAAAAGAATGTTATTTTCCAGCTTGCACAGCTTGACTGTAGCAAATAATGAAACTATGTTAGCTCCCTTTGCTGCTTGTAGGTTCCCCAGGGTGATCAGGGTGAAATAACTGTCTCAGATTCAGTAATCCATTTTGTCTACCTATACCCCACCATCCTCAGGGTTTATTCTGTCAAGTCTGCTGCCCCAGCCAGGTGCCGTGGCTCACACCTGCAATCCCAGCACTTTGGGAGGCCAAGGAGGGAGAATTGCTTGAGCCCAGGAGATCGAGATCAGCCTGGGCTGTAGTGAGACCCCATCTCTACATTTAAAAAGAATTTTTTTGGCCAGGCGGGGTGGCTCACACCTGTAATCCCAGCACTTTGGAAGGCCAAGACAGGTGGATCACAAGATCAGGCATTCGAGACCAGCCTGACCAACATGGTAAAACCCCATCTCTATTAAAAATACAAAAATTAGCTCAGCATGGTCGTGCACGCCTGTAATCCCAGCTACTCAGGAGACTGAGGCAGGAGAATTGCTTGAACCTGGGAGGCGGAGTTTGCAGTGAGTCGAGATCGCATCACCGCACACTAGCCTGGGTGACACAGAGCAAGACTCCATCTCAAAAAATTCTTTTTTTAAATAAAAAAGAAAAAGAGACTGCGGCCAGCTAAATCAGTTAAACAACTGGCCTTGTGCATATTTGTGGGAGCTAGCCTACAGCAAAGGACCAGTGAAGCAAAGATTAGCACCAAGACAGCATGGTGGCTCTTGCCTGTAATCCCAGCTACTCAAAGGGGCGGGTGGAGGAGGGTTTTGAGGCAGAAGGATCGCTTGATCTTGGGAGGTCTTGGCTGCAGTGAGCTGATATTGTGCTACTGCACTCCAGCCTGGGCTGTCTTAAAAAAAAAAAAAAATTAGCAGGAAGCCTTGTAAGGAGAGAAGGAAGGAAGGAGGATTTATTTTGAAGTTAATGGAGCTAAAATTTCAGGGCCCCTCACTTGCAGGGGCTCCTCTGAGAGGTGGCAGTTGCTAGGAGTTGTAGTCTACTCTAGATAAGGAGAGGAAGCAGTTTGCAATCAAGAAGAATTTCTGCATAAGCATTTCTGAAAAATTGCCTGAAGATTTTGGAAAAGAGGGATCCGAATCTCCATCTTCAATAATTTGTCTTGATGTCTTTTCTCATTCCAAACAAATATTGACGTACATACTTAATAGTGTAGTCATAATTTCTGTATTCTTTTTCTTGGAAAGGGCCTCTGGAATTGCGAAAGCTCAGGCCGTACAAACCTGGATCCAAATATAGAAATGCATCTCTTCCTAGCAAGATAAAACTAAAGATCTGGCTTATTCACTGGTAGCAGAAGAGAAACAACTCTACTGCCTCTCCCTTTTTGACCAGCATATGTGGACAAACATCTTCCAAGCCAGGCCTGTAACATGAGAGCACATGTGTAACCTACAATTCCAGTGTAGTCCCAGATTACTGCAGCTACCTCTCTGGGGACCCTTAGAGTCTGTGTGAATGACCAGCCATTCAGATAATTTCTCAAAGCGAATTTCTTCTTAACCATTGCTTTCAAATCTTCTTCCAACAGTCTTTTGCCCTCCCTTGTAATACATTTCAAAAGCAATGTGTTTACTTTCCTATGCCTGGCACATTTGAAAGCATGCAATAAATAATTGTTAAATGAATAATTTAGGAGAATGAATCCTAGCCTTTCTGGTTCCCAGCCTCTGACAAGAGTGTGAATAAGCTGTAAAATTACAAAAATATGGGCAGTCGTAGGAAGTAGGATGACAGCTTTTCTTTTCTGTTTATTCACTAAAGCAGCGATTTGCAAACAGCGTGTTTTAGAAAGTCGTATTTAAAGTCCAGATTCACAGGGTCTGCCCCCAGAGGTCGGATTTAGAAGTCTGAGAAGGGATTCAGGAAGCCACATTTTTATTAATGAACCCTGATGATTCTGATTGTAGGCCACTTTTTGAGAAACACTGAAAAACATGACTGGGTCTGTCTGGGTACAGAATTTACTGATCTCACCAAAAGCAGTGGCTCACTCCTGTAATCCCAACACTTTGGGAGGCTGAGGCAGGTAAATTGCCTGAGCTCAGGAGTTTTAAGACTGGCCTGGGCAGCTTGGCAAAACCCTGTCCCTACAAAGAAATACAAAAATTAGCTGGGCATGGTGGTGCACACCTGTAGTCCCAGCTACTTGGGATGGCTGAGGCAGGAGAATGGCTAGAACCCAGGAGGTGGAGGCTGCCGTGAACCAAGATCATGCCATTGCACTCCAGCCTGAATGATAGAGCAAGACCCTGCATGAAAAAAAAAAATTTACTGATCTCTTGCAACCCACTCTGTCTGGGGGTGGTCCTAGAGGTTTGGTCCCTGGAGATTGTAGCAATCCTTAATTACTTTTTTTTTTTTTTTTTTTGAGACAGAATCTCACTTTGTCGCCAGGTGCCAGGCTGGAGTGCAGTGGGACAATCTCAACTCACTGCAACCTCCGCCTCCCAGGTTCAAGCAATTCTCCTGCCTCAGCCTCCCGAGCAGCTGGGACGACAGGCACACGCCACCACGCCCAGCTAATTTTTGCATTTTTAGTAGAGACGGGGTTTCACCATGTTAGCCAGGATGGTCTTGATCTCTTGGCCTCGTGATCTGCCCACCTCGGCCTCTCAAAGTGCTGGGATTACAGGCTTGAGCCACCGTGCCTGGCCAATTTCTTTTCTTTAGATAAATATTAACAGCTGCTGTAATGGAAACAATACAGGTTTGAGAAATCAGACAGATCTGGGTTCAAATTGTTTCATCTCTTTGAGCTTCAATTAATGTGCAAAATTGGGATAATGATGCCACCATAATTATTGTGAGAATTAAATACACTGACATGTGAAAGTGTCATATACATGCTAGTGCACACAGGCCTTCCATACAAAGCTGTGCAGTAAAAGCCTGTTTTTACCTCATTCTTTTGCCTGAATGATATGAAAGATGAAGGAATTTCCCCCAAGAACCATGGAATTCTCCCATTTAGACATTTATCTCCTAGGCTTCAGTCTTTAGCTCTTGTTAAAATGTATATGGCTCTGAAATTAGTAACCAGACATCCCACTGTTATTTGTATCTTAATTAAATGTAGTTACTGAATTGTTTTGGGAAAGCAAAGGCTAGAAGAAGGCTTGGGGGCGAGAAGCCTGTGGTGGGAAAGGAAGGAGGGAAGAGGTTGAGGGAGAGGAGAAGGATGTAGGGGAAAAACTGAAGGCACCTGAGCAAAGAAAACATTTTCAAACGTTTATAGTCTCAATATGGGGCCAGGAAGCCTGCTGGGAACGAACGATGATTTGCAGCCTATGCTCCTGGTGGCCATGTGAAGAAACATTCAAGGAGTACTAAACACAAGGGATCTGTGGGTGGGAAGGACGTTTTAATGAAGAGCTGCTGAAAACATTAATAATTTTTGTGGCCTGGTGTGGTAGCTCACGCCTATAATCCCAGAACTTTGGGAGGCCGAGGTGGGCAGATGACATGAGGTCATGAATTCGAGACCAGCCTGGCCAACTTGGTAAAACCTGGTCTCTACTAAAAATACAAAAAATTAGCAGGGCGTGGTGGCACATGTCTGTAATCCCAGCTACTCTGGGTGCTGAGGCAAGATCATTGCTTGAACTCAGGAAGCAGAGGTTGTAGTGATCCTGGATCCTGCCACTGCACTGCAACCTGGGAGGCAGAGTGAGACTCCATCTCAAAAAACAAACAAACAATTTTTGTGGCCGGGTGCGGTGGCTTGCCTGTAATCCCAGTACTTTGGGAGGCCGAGGCAGGCGGATCACCTGAGGTCGGGAGTTCAAGATCAGCCTGACCAACATGGAGAAACCCTATCTCTACTAAAAATACAAAATTAGCCAGGCGTGGTGGCACATGCCTGCAATTCCAGCTACTTGGGAGGCTGAGGCAGGAGAATCACTTGAACCTGGGAGGCGGAGGTTGTGGTGAGCTGGGATCATGCCATTGTACTCCAGCCTGGGCAACAAGAGCGTCAAAAACAACAACAACAACAAAACTCACAATTTTTGTAAGGGAAAGTATTTCTTTGGAAAAATATCTTGGCAATCCTCTTGGAATAGAAGGTGAAATCTTAAGGGCATGACTGTGGCTAGATAAACTACTTCAAGTGAGTTGAAGAGTTCAGTTTTTCTCCTGAGTGGGAGGATAATGGAGAGTGGGATGGAACAAAGAAAGGAGGAATGACATGAAGTTGGTGGCTCTGTGGAGTGAAAGTTGGTGTAAAATCCTTAGCAGTGAGCAGCCAGATGACATTAGAAAGGAATATCTGGCCAGGTGCGGTGATTCATGCCTGTAATCCCAGAATTTTGGGAGGCCAAGGTGTGTGGATCACCTGAGGTCAGGAGTTCGAGACCAGTCTGATCAATATGGTGAAACCTCATCTCTACTACAGTAAAAAAAAAAAAAATTAGCCAGCCGTGGTGGTGGGTGCCTGTAATCTCAGCTACTCGGGAAACTGAGGCAGAAAAATCACTTCAACCCAGGAGGCAGAGGTTGCAGTAAGCCGAGATCACACCACTGCACTCCAGCCTGGGGAACAAGAGTGAAACTCTGTCTAAAAAAAAGAAAAGAAAAAGGAATGTCTGGTGTTCACATTGACATTTTTGATGGTAATATGGAGGTAGTAGTAGCCACGGGAGTATGGGATTTCTGGGTTTTCCATATCCATCTTTCATGGTTAGGATAATTGCAATCCAGCGTTGGCAGAGACTGTTGATTGGCTCCCCTAAAGGCAGCCTCCTCTTCCTTCATAGTTATAGAAATTTTAGCTGAGCCCAGAGCTGCCTTAAAAGACCACATTTTTCCGCCTTCCTTGCAACTAGGTGTGGCCAAGTGACTAGCTTCTGGCCAATGGAATATGGGCAGGTTGAGTGAAATGTACAACTTCCAGGTGTGTCTTTTTTTCTTTGTGACGGGGTTTCGCTCTTGTTACCCAGGCTGGAGTGCAATGGCGCGATCTCGGCTCACCGCAACCTCCGCCTCCCGGGTTCAGGCAATTTTCCTGCCCCAGCCTCCTGAGTAGCTGGGATTACAGGCACACG
>NW_016107592.1:2977716-2979464 GCF_001604975.1 Cebus imitator
ATGCCCAGCTAATTTTTTGTATTTTTAGTAGAGACGGGGTTTCACCATGTTGACCAGGATGGTCTCGATCTGTTGACCAGGATGGTCTCGATCTCTTGACCTCGTGATCCACCCGCCTCGGCCTCCCAAAGTGCTGGGATTACAGGCTTGAGCCACTGTGCCCGGCCCCAGGTGTGTCTTTAGAAGCAAAGTGTATATCCTCCCTTTCCCAGTGAATGTGGATGTGATGGCAGGTGCTGGAGTACCTATACCCATGCAACCATGAAACTTCCATAGTAGCTAGGGAAGCCACCTGCTAAGGAACACAGAACTATAGGATAGAAGAAACCTGCATCTCTTACTAATCTCGTGAAACAAATTTCCCAACCAGGCCCGAATTGCTTTGTCTAGACCTTTTGTTTTAGACACAGGGTCTTGCTCTGTCTCCAGACTGGAGTGCAATGGTGCAATCGCGGGTTACTGTAATCTTGAACTCCTGGGCTCAAGAGATCCTCCCACTTCAGCCACCCAAATAGCTGGAATTACAAGGACATACCACTACATCCCATTAATTTTTTTAAGTTTTTGTAGAGATGGAGTCTCACTATGTTGCCCAGAATGGTCTCAAACTCTTGGTTTCAATTGATCCTCCTGCCTTAGCCTCCCTAAACACTTGAATTACAGGAATAAGCCAACAGACGTGGTCTGTCTAAACTTTTTTTAGAGAAAGTACTTCTATCATGTTTGAAATTTTTTTTGTTGTTACCGCAGCCAAACTTCCAATCTAAGCTAATATATAAGAAAACGCGGCCAGGAACAGTGGCTCATGCCTGCAATCCCAGCACTGTGGGAGGCTGAGGCAGGTGGATCACATGGCCAGGAGTTCGAGACCAGCCCGACCAACATGGTGAAACCCTGTCTCTTCTAAAAATACAAAAATTAGCCAGGTATGGTGGCACGTGTCTGTAATCGCAGCTACTCAGGAGGCTGAGGCAGGAGAATGGCTTGAACCCAGGAGGCGGAGGTTGCGGTGAGCCAAGATCACACCACTGCACTCCAGCCTGGGCAACAGAGGAAAACTCCATCTCAAAAAAAATAAAAGAAAATGCATTGGATTTGTTCTTGAGCAGAACTTTAAAAGAAACTCATTTATTTCTTTATTGCAAAAATAACCTGGCTGGGCATGGTGGCTCATACCTGTATTCCCAGAGGCTGAGGTGGGTGGATCATCTGAGGTCAGGAGTTTGAGACAAGCTTGGCCAACATGGCAAAACCCCATCCCCATTAAAAATACAAAAATTAGCCAAATGTGGTGGTGGGTGCCTATAATCCCAGCTATTCGGGAGGCCAAGGCAGGAGAATGGCTTGAACCCGGGGTAGGAGGTTGCAGTGAGCCAGGATGGCACCACTTCACTCCAGCCTGGGTGAAAGAGCAAGACTCATCTAAAAACAAAAAAAAACAAACAAAAAACTACCAACAATACCCTTGATATTATGTGATGAGCATGGTACTTTACTTTTGTGCTCTTCTTCCCAAAAACCCGTAACTCCAATCTAATCACGAGAAAAACATCAGGTAGGTCCAAATTGAGGTTTA
Source organism: Cebus imitator (assembly GCF_001604975.1). Taxonomy (NCBI): domain Eukaryota; kingdom Metazoa; phylum Chordata; class Mammalia; order Primates; family Cebidae; genus Cebus; species Cebus imitator. Next base: position 2,979,293 of record NW_016107592.1, read on the forward strand.
CGTTACAAAATACCTGGCTAATGCTCCTCAAAACTATGAAAGTCATCAAAAAGAAGGAAGCCCCAAAACTCACAACCGAGGGGAGCTTAAGGAGACAGACAACTAAATGTAATGTGATATCCTCTGAGGGATCCTGGAACAGAAGAAAGGTATTAGATAAAAACCAAAGAAA
>NW_016107592.1:2984769-2987262 GCF_001604975.1 Cebus imitator
GCCCGGCCACTTTTTTTCTTTTTTTTAATTTTTTTTATTTTTCTTTTAAAGATGGGGTTTCACCATGTTGACCAGGCTGGTCTTGAACTCCCGACCTCAGGTGATCCGCCCGCCTTGGCCTCCAAAGTGCTTGGATTACAGGCATGAGCCACCACGCCTGGCCTAAATGTGGACTTCTATTAAGTCAATAATGATTCACATGGCCAGGAGTTCGAGACCAGCCTGACCAACATGGTGAAACCCTATCTCTTCTAAAAATACAAAAATTAGCCAGGTATGGTGGCACATGCCTATAATCGCGGCTACTCAGGAGGCTGAGGCAGGAGAATGGCTTGAACCCAGGAGGCGGAGGTTGAGGAGCATTAGGCCAGGTGCGGTGGCTCATGCCTGCAATCCCAGTACTTTGGGCGGCCGAGGCGGGTGAATCACTTGAGGTCAGGGGTTCGAGACCAGCTTGGCCAACATAGTGAACACCGTCTCTACTAAAAATACAAAAACTTAGCTGGATGTGGTAGCACATGCCTGTAATCCCAGCTATTCGAGAGGCCGAGGCAGGAGAATCACTTGAACCTGGGAGGCAAAGGTTGCAGTGAGGCGAGATCACGCCACTGCTCTCCAGCCCGGGCAAAAGAGCAAGGCTTCATCTCAATAATAATAATAATAATGACTCAATAATAATTTAATATTAGTTCATTAATTATGACAAAAGATGTTAACAGTAGGGGAAATTGGGTATGAGGTATAGGGAACTCTGTTCTATGTTTGCAACTTTTCTTTAATCTAAATTTCTTCTAAAATAAAAAGTTTACTGAAAAAATAGGCCGGGTGTGGTGCCTCACCCTGCAATCTCAGCACTTTGAGAGGTTGAGGCAGGGAGATTACTTGAGGCCTGGAATTGGAGATCAGCCTGGCCAACATAGCAAAACCCTATCTCTACTAAAAATGCAAAAATTGGGCCGGGCGCGGTGGCTCAAGCCTGTAATCCCAGCACTGTGGGAGGCCGAGGCGGGTGGATTACGAGGTCAAGAAATCGAGACCATCCTGGTCAACATGGTGAAACCCCGTCTCTACTAAAAATACAAAAAATTAGCTAGGCATGGTGGCGTGTGCCTGTAATCCCAGCGACTCAGGAGGCTGGGGCAGGAGAATTGCCTGAACCCGGGAGGTGGAGGTTGAGGTGAGCCGAGATCGTGCCATTGGACTCTAGCCCGGGTAACAAGAGCGAAACTCCGTCTCAAAAAAAAAAAAAAAAAAAAGCAAAAATTGGCCAGGCACAGTAATTCATGCCTGTAATCCCAGCACTTTGGGAGGCCAAGGCAGGCAGATCACCTGAGTTCAGAGGTTCAAGGCCAGTCTGGCCAACACGGTGAAACCCTGTCTCCACTAAAAATACAAAAATTAGCTGGGCATAGTGGCGGGCACCTGTAATCCCAGCTACTCAGGAGGCTGAGGCAGGAGAGTCACTTAAACTCGGGAAGTGGAGGTTTCAGTGAGCTGAGCTCGTGCCACTGCACTCCAGACTGGGTGACAAGAGCGAGACTCTTTCAAAAACAAAAAACAAAAATTAGCTTGGCATGGTAGTGCATACCGGCAATCCCAGCTTTTTTTGTAGTCTGGGGCATGAGAATTGCTTGAACGTGAGAGGTGGAAGTAACCCAAGATCCCACCACTACACTGCAGCCTGGGTGACAGACCAAGACAAAGAAAGAAAGAGAGAAAGAGAGAGAAAGAAAGAAAGAAAGAGAGAAAGAGAGAGAAAGAAAGAAAGAGGAAAAGAAAGAGTAATAAAAATAATATACTACACTTTGAATATTTTAGAATACAGATTGAAATGAAAAAAAAAATCATCCCGAACACCATAATTCAGCAATTAGCTGTATCTGTGTGTGTGCTTTAAGTGAAAACGACCATACTGTATATACAATATCTGTCTTATTTTATTTAAAATGTATCATTAAGCATTTTTACATACCTTCATTTTCTAGGCTTTCAAGAGGACCTGAAAGCAATGACATTATAATAGCAATTAATACACTTGGTTTCCAAAAGGAACTGGGGGCCTCTAGAGAAATAACTGATTCCAGAGTTGGGACAGAATGAGCCTGTGGATATCTTGTGCCAGAAAGTAAGTAGTGCTCAAAGAATGATGGCATAAGTCAAGAGGACACATGGGCCAGCTCAAACGGGCTCCACTGGCCAAATCTGCGACAACTTGAGAATCAACATCAATAGGCTGGGCGCAGTGGCTCATGCCTGTAATCCAAGCACTTTGGGAGGCCGAGGCAGCCGGATCACCTAAGGTCAGGAGTTTCAGGCCAGCCTGACCAACATGGTGAAACCCCATCTCTACTAAAAAGACAAAAATTAGCTGGGCGTGGTGGTGCACGCCTGTAATCCCAGCTACTCAGGACCCAGGAGGCAGATGTTGCAGTGAGCTGAGATGGCGCCACTGCACTCCAGGCTGGGTGACAGAATGAGACTCCGTTTCCTTTT
>NW_016107592.1:2990750-2993110 GCF_001604975.1 Cebus imitator
AAAAAAAAAAAAAAAGAAAAAGAAAAAAGAAACCAATTAGTAAAATGATAAATTCGGTAAGTGTCATGAAGGTAACAAAAACATTATAAACGTCTCTATATATTTATAATCTGTTACTCCCTCCCAAGAAAGGCTTCTCCCCATTCTAAAGGGAAAACAAATACAAAAGAAAAAAGGGAGAAGGCAGTAAAGCTCTCCCAGCTGCTTTTGGTACAGTTGCATCCCTTTTCCTCCATGTTCAGTGGCCTGGGTATTATCTCCACGGTTCTGTTTTATCATGGAGCTTCCCTGTAACCTTCCGACAGCGTCCTTGCCATTGTTCCCTTAACATACCTCTTAGGACTTAAAGGCTTTGGTGTGGAGCCAAAAAGTGACAAAGCATTCAAGAAGGATGAGGGCTGAAGAAAGGCCTGTACTGGATGAAAGGGGATATCAATGACCTTCCAAAGTAACAACTACAGTAATGTGGTTGAGGTGGGGGCAAAATTTCAAGGCCTTCAAGGTTGTCTTATTTATTTATTTTTATTTTTATGTTTTTGAAATGGAGACTCGCTCTGTCTCCCAGGCTGGAGTACTGTGGCACGATCTCAACTCACTGCAACCTCCGCCTTCCAGGTTCAAATGATTCTCCTGCCTCAGCCCCCCGAGTAGTTGGGATTACAGGGGTGTGCTAGCACACCTGACTAATTTTTGTATTTTTAGTAGGTACGGGGTTTCACCATGTTGGTCAGGCTGGTCTCACACTCCTGACCTCGTGATCCACCCACCTCAGGCTCTCAAAGTGCTGGGATTACAGGCATGAGCCACCGCGCCTGGCAAGCTCGTCTTTAATCATGTTTGTGGGGACTGCCAACCCTCTGGATAAGTCCTTGTTTTCCTTCTTGAGGCCTGCTCTTCCTTCATTCTACTCTGCAGACATTCTCATTTTTACTAGTTAAAATATCTTCAGATCTAGAAATTGAGCCACTACTGTTTCATCAAAGCAGAAATTCTGACCAGATGGGTTCATTCGCCTCTTTCAGTGATGAGAAGTTCTTTACCCTTGTAAGGTCAGGCATTCAGGTGACCAGATAGGAGAGCGGGATAAGGTTGCAACAGGGTTTGACTAGACTGGGAAGTATGGCTTCTCAGAATGTACTGGGGTGGCTGAGCTTTTCAAGATCTGTGATGTAATTTCCACTTGCCATCTATTTACTGGTGTTCAAATCTACATTCTAGTAAAATAATAATGTGTTTTTACAGTATTTTTTTTTTTGAGATGGAGTTTCACTCTTGTTACCCAGGCTGGAGTGCAATGGCACGATCTCGGCTCACCGCAACCTCCGCCTTCTGGGTTCAGGCAATTCTCCTGCCTCAGCATCCCGAGTAGCTGGAATTACAGGCACGCGCCACCATGCCCAGCTAATGTTTTGTATTTTTAGTAGAGACGGGGTTTCACCATGTTGACCAGGATGGTCTTGATCTCTTGATCTCGTGATCCACCCGCCTCGGCCTCCCAAAGTGCTGGGATTACAGGCTTGAGCCACCGTGCCCGGCTACAGTATGTTTTATATGCTATCTGCTGTTCTATGTGCTTTAAACAATCATTTAATCTTTCTGATTATAAAGGTAAGTATTGTCATTATTCTTGCATTTCACATTGAGGAAACTGAACAAAGCCAGACTGGCTGTGGTGGCTCAGGCCTGCAATTCCAGCACTTTGGAAGGCTAAGCGGGGAGGATTGCTTGGGGTGAGAAGATTGCTTGAGGCCCGGAGTTTGAGACCAGCCATAACAAGGCCTCATATTTACAAAATGTTTGAAATTAGCTGGGTGTGGTGATGCATGCCTGTAGCCCTAACTACTTGGAAAGCTGAGTAAGGAGGATCCCTTGAACCCAGGAGTTTGAGACTGCAGTTAGCTATAATTGCACCACTGCACTCCAGCCTGGGTGACAGAGTGAGACACCCTGTCTCTAAAAAAACACAATCAAGGCTAGGCGGGGAGGTTCATGCCTGTAATCCCAGCACTTTGGGAAGCTGAGGTGGGCAGATCACGAGGTCAGGAAATTGAGACCATCCTGGTCAACATGGTGAAACTCCGTCTCTACTAAAAATACGAAAAAATTAGCCAGGCACAGTGATGCGCGCCTATAGTCCCAGTTACTCAGGAGACTGAGGCAGGGGAATCGCTTGAACCTGGGCGGCGGAGGACGCCATAAGCTGAGATGGTGCCACTGCACTACAGCCTGGGTGACAGAGCAAGACTCCATCTCAAAACACACACACACACACACACACACACACACACACACGCACACATACACAGAGAACAAGACCAAAAAGGAGACTTAACAAAACATTTGCAACTAGTTATTTATTT
>NW_016107592.1:2994350-2997511 GCF_001604975.1 Cebus imitator
AACAAGAGCGAAACTCCGTCCCCCCCAAAAAAAAATAAAATAAAATAAAGATGGGGTTTCACCATGTTGGTCAGGCTGGTTTTGAACTCCTGACCTCAGGTGATCCACCCGCCTTGGCCTCCAAAGTGCTTGGATTACAGACGTGAGCCACCACGCCCGGCCGCATAGAGCAATTTTCTTACAGAGTTGGATAAGCGATCCCAAGAAAAGAGGTGGGAGGTGCTAAAGTTTTAGAATTAAGGGTTTTGAGCTTTTTTCAGAATCAAGGATTTCAGACTTGTGAGGCTGAGGTAATTTTCTGAAAAAACTTGTTACCTTGGGGGAGACAGGGAGTAGAAGAGGCCATTCTCCACGGAGTAGGCCACAGTGGAAAGGCATTCGGAAAGAAGGCAGTGGACGGTGGGGAACGAGTGCTGAAATGATGGCCCAAAGGGGCTGGTGCAGGATTTAACTCACTTTTATGAATATGCTGTTCATAGTTTTAGGCCATCGACCCCAGATAATGGAGGCCAGCTGCAGAGAAGAGAAGGAGCAGGCTGTTTAACTTTGTGCAGTGGATTACCAGGCTGCTGCAGAAGTATCAGATCCTCACTCCCAGGAGGGCTCTGAAGAGGCAGCAGGCATGTGGCTCATGGTCTAAATTCAGCACGCAGTACAAAGGCAGTGGAGGAGGGCTGCAAGGTGGGCGATGCCGGACTGCGGAGGAGGTACTGGCAACCTCAGAATCTGGCTTACACGGGCGGGCGTTTGTAGGGAAAAATCTCTCCACTTACCCTTCTGGTTTATTTCCCCTTCTCATCATCTTTCACTCTGTGCCTCAGACGTATGTCTGTTTAAAAGCAGTCTCCTCTGTCAGACCCAGCCCCTGCTGTCAACCATCCCCTAGGTCTGGTGAACCCCGAGTCCTGTTTCCAGGCTTGGTCTTGTTGGGGTGACACACAAGAAGCTCTAAGGGAGGAGGAGGATGCACTGAGTAGGGTCTGTTGGTGTCACATAGTGGACTGGAAAGAAATGCTGCTGCCTGGGGTAGGAGGATTGGCCCCAGGCCTCCCTGATGACTCCAAACCTGGGCCCTCCCTCCTGTGCCTAGCATTCCTGGAATGAACCCCAAGGAGAATGTATTTCCATCTGTGAGGGTGGACTATCAGGGAGGGCTTAATTAAACCCAGGAATAAAACACTCGACTTTTCCTTCAACTAATGTGCCATTGCTTAGCCAAAGACATCAGAGTACTTTACATTGACCTCATGTATTCTTACGCCATGAGAATTCTACAAATGAAGGTAACTCAGATTCCAGATTTGTGTTTCCATATCTTTAGCTTATAAGAAAAGAACTCATTTACTGAGCACCTAAAATTGGCCAGGTCCTGGGGATACATCTTTTCTTATACTATCCTTTTTAATCCTCACAACAATGTCACAAGGGAGTCATGATTGCCCCCATTTTTAGATGAGGAAACTGAAACTCTGAAGTAACTTACTATGGTTACACAGCTATGAGACTGGGATTCAAATGAGGCCTATAAAGATTCTAAAATGCAGCCAGGTATGGTGGCTCACACCTGTAATCCCAGCACTTTGGGAGGCTGAGGCTGGTGGATTGCTTGAGCCCAGGAGTTCGAGACCAGCCTAGGCAACATGGTGAAAAAATACAAAAATTAGCTGGACATGGTGGCATACACCTGCAGTCCCAGCTACTCAGGAAGCTGAGGTTGCAGTGAGCCAATACTGCACCACTGCACTCCAGCGTGGGCCACAGAGCGAGACTATGTCTCAAAAAAGAAAAGAAAAAAGATTCTAAAATGCATACTTTTTTTAATATACTTTGCTTTATTTAACAGTCGTGAAACATTCATCAGGCACCTAAGATATGAATTCACAGATGAAAAACATGATCGCAGGCCAGGCGTGGTGGCTCACGCCTGTAATCCCAGCACTTCGGGAGGGCAAGGTGGGTGGATCTCTTGAGGTCAGGAGTTCAAGACCAGCCTGGACAATATGGTGAAACCCCAACTCTACTGAAAATACAAAAATTACCCAGGAGTGGTGGTGGGCGCCTGTAATCCTAGCTACTCAGGAGGCTGAGGCAGGAGAATCACTTGAACCCAAAAGGCAGAGGTTGCAGTGAGCCGAGATCACACCATTGCACTCCAGCCTGGGCCACAGAGTGAGACTCCATCTCAAAAAGAAAAAAACAATGACGGCTGGGCGTGGTGGCTCACACCTGTAATCCAAGCACTTTGGAGGCCAAGATGGGTGGATCACCTGAAGTCAGGAGTTCAAGACCAGCCTAACCAACATGGTGAAACCCTGTCTTAAAAAAATAATAATAAAATAAAATAAATAAAAAATAAAAAAACAATGATAAACATGATCTCTGTCTTCAAAGAACTCACAACCATGTGAAGGAAACACACAAGTCAGCAGACAATTGAAACACAATGTAGAGTGGTAAGTACAGTGACAAACCAAGAACAGGAGATTTAGGAGCCCAAAGGAGCAAATGATGGGCCCTGCCCGAGGAAGTCCGGGGAAGGTGACGTTTAATCAAGCCAGGCCCACTGCATTCCTGGTTACGTGGAGCATGGAGATGCTGAAGAAAAGTAGCTGACGTTTCTTGGCAGGCACTGTACTAAATATGCATTATTTCACTTAATCCTTACAACCTTGATCCTGAATTGGGTATTGAAGGATGGCAAAGGTGTTTATAAGCATGGTCCCTGTGCAGTAAGGTGTTCATGGAGCTGGAGGCAGGTTACTCAATAATAATGAGAGCCTTGAAGAGTGGCAGTAAGCCTGGAGCTGAGGCTTCACTCATTCTGGGCCTGTCTGAGGGGAAGCAGGTGAGATGAGGCTCTTTTGCTGCAGTGCCAGTGTCCAACCTGGCTTCCTATGCAGTATGAGGAGTGCAGGAAGCGTATCCCTTTTGTGGTCTGAAGACTATTGAAAGCTAATCTTGCTTGCCCCAAATACTCCCCTGCAGTGCATAGAATGCCTGTGAAAAACCAGCCAGACTTGATGATTTCGCCTGCTTGGCCCTGACCTTACCTTCCAGACTGTTCCCTTATCTTCTCACAGGAAATATCACTCAGGCCATGCTTCCATTGTGTTCTCTGCTCAAGCAAGTGAGATTATATATATATATATATATATATATAT
>NW_016107592.1:2998358-3003258 GCF_001604975.1 Cebus imitator
AACGAGTGAAACTCCATCTCAAAAAAAAAAAAAAAAAAAGAAGTCCAACTGATTATAGTTATCCCTAAGGGCAGGATAACTTGATGCTGGATATAGACTATGCAGGTGTAAATATTGGTTCTACTACTTCATAACTGTGTGACTCTGGATGACTTAATCCCTTATCTTAAAAAAAACTGGGGGGGGGGCAAAATAAGAAAAATAAATAACTATGGGGTTGTGAAAATTAAATGAGTTAATGCATGTAAAGCCCACATACATGTAAAGTCCATTTTAGAAAATCTAGAAATTGCAGAAAAATAAGAAACCAGAAATCATCCCACCTCAGTAACTTAATGGACAGTGGCTAATACCAATGGTGCTTTTGTACAAATTAGAAAAGTTGGCCCTTCCTCAAGATACTTGACTGCTATCAGCCAGAAAGTTGTCTTAATAGGGGGGCACTATTTATTAATTACACTGGGATGTAAAAAATAAACCAAGGTTGTCTTGAGGAAAACAAGACCTTGCCTATGGATGACAATGTCGGATGTTTTTTATTTAATGTTATTACTAATCATGTAGAGATTAACAAATTTATACATAAAATTTTTTCTGTATTTAGAATTTAGGCTAGATTCCAGAGCCTGGCAGGCACACAGAGGGTATTTGTTAAATAAATGAATGAATGAAAGGGGGAGGAAGTAGAGAGGGACGGAGGGTGAGGGAAAAAGAGAGAGAGAGGGAGAAAATGAATTTGCCAAATTATTTTCCAAAAGAATTATATCAGTAGTGTGGCTGTTTAAATTTGTGTTAACTGAGATGAAAAAGTCTCTCATTTTAATTTCCAGTTCTGTAATTATCATCAGAGGATGAATATTTTCCATGTGTTCATTTATTTTGGCTAGTAATTGGAATCTTGATTGTTTTTCTTATAAAATTGTATACATCCTTTACATAGGAAAGATATTCACCACTTATAATTTCTTCTTGCAATTATTGTTTCAATTTAACTTTTAATTTTTATTATTGTCTTGGTTTTTCACATGGTGGTTTCTAATCATTCAGGAAAATTATTGATATTTTGTTTTGTGATTTATTCTATCAGATTAAATCTTAAAAATTGCTCTTCCTGATAAATATCTGATATTCACTTTTATTTTCTTCTCATTCTTTTTGGGTTTGTTTAAAAATACGTATATTTCTTTTATCCATCTGGAATTAGTTTGATTATACACACACACACACACACACACACACACACATATGCATTGCAAACTAATTATTCTAATACAATTTGTTGAATATTTCTTTTCTTTCTCATTAATTTCTGAAATAGCCTCATGGTAAAAATTCATACCTACCTCTGAGCTATCGTCCTCCATTTGATGATTCTTTAAACTCCATTTTTTTTTTTTAACCTTTAAAATCAGTTCAAGTGGTAAACTTTGGGTCGGTTGAAAATAAATGCCTTCAAGACTAAAGTGACCGTGGAAAAAACATGTAAAGACATTTAGTTCAGTGTGGGGGTGAGAGGTGATGAAAATGGGTTTGCTCAGCATGACTAAGGAAGACCTCTGCCCATCCCCCAACAACAATAAAAAAATAAATTCGATGGAGAAATAATTAAATAAATAAAGGTACTACAGAGCACGTTTTCCCTAAATAAAGGAAGGCAATGGCAGAGGAAGACACTGCAGTTAATCCAATGTTTCTATTATTAAGAGAGGCAATCTAGATACCGATTAGATCTACTGGAAAATTTACCCAGGTATTGAAATCAACCCTTCCAAAAGGTTCTTTGCTTGGAGGCTCAATAACAATAGAGTAATGGAGTGTATGCAGCTAGCTGCTTTCCAAGGAGATGGAGGAAGTGGCACGGCCACTGAGACACCTAGTGGTGAGGGTCTTTACTGCACAGTTAGAGTTTGCCAGTTGGGCCCATTTAAGAGCCACTTCCTTGGGAGCGGTGGTGTGCATTAGAGGAGCTTAGATGCCCTTCTTTTAGCTCCCCTTTTCTGCCCCCAATAAAATAATTTGAGCTCTCTATTGTGTGCATGAAGTCTCAGAGATAAGTGCTAATAGATCTGAAAACTGAATAGCCTCTGCAAAGAGAAGGAAGAGAGACAACTCTTCCCTCAACTCCTTTCTCTCAAAAAGAGAACTACAAGGCTAAATTAACACAGGCTGACCAGCATGGTTTTTCAAGCCCTGGGGTACAGTTGAAGATGTAAATTTAGTCAATTGAATTAATATTCATTAGGGAGCAGCAGCGTGTTTCATCAAGCATATTATTTCCATCCCTTACCATTCTAGGCCTTACAAAAACTCAAACAAGAGGATAATTATAATTTTCATTTTATTGTAATCATAGTGTTTGAACTGTAAGTTCACCCACATTCAGAGTATTACCAGGTAAAGATTGTTCTACATACTATTCAGGGATGATAATTTACCACAGATGTGAACTACAGAGTTGTGTTTAATATCTAAAATTAGTCATTTATGTGGAGGACATTCTTCAATGGTTCAGAAAAGGAAAGATTAATGGATTCATTCACGTATTCATTTGTTCAAATACATACTGAGCAGCACAGCACTAAGCCCTGAGGATTTGGTGCTTAAAAGAGAAGCTCAGTCATTGTCCTCGTGATCTTACAGCCTGAAGTGTACAATTTTGCAAGTCTCCATAATAAAGTGGGGTGAAGCTTACCAGAGTGAAAGTACAGGATGCTAATCAAATGGGGCAAGTTGGTCGCTGGTGTCACAGAAGGCCTCCAGAGAAGGGCAAGTATAAGTCTACTCCTGAAAGATAGATAAGAGCCGACCATAAAGGAGGGAGACAGTGACCAGGAAGAGATTATTTCAGGTGACAGCATAAGAAATTAAAAGAACTAAAGGCAAGCCGGGCACAATGGCTCACACCTGTAATCCCAGCACTTTGGGAGGCTGAGGCTGGTGAATCGCCTGAGGTCAGGAGTTTGAGACCAGCCTGACCAACATAGAGAAACCCCATCTCTACTAAAAATACACTATTAGCCGAGCATGGAGGCACAGGTATGTAATCCCAGCTACTCGAGAGGCTGAGGCAAGAGAACCCAGGAACTCCTGGAATCCAGGAGGCAGAGGTTGCAGTGAGTTGAGATTGTGCCATTGCACTCCAGCCTGGGCAACAAGAGTGAAACTCCGTCTTAAAAAAAAAAAAAAGAAAAGAACTAAAGGCTCTCAGTGTGACTACAGCAAAGAATTCAGGAGTCGCGATGAGGGTGGGGAGGAATGCAATGGCCAGGGAGTGGAGGGAAAGGTACTACAGAGCATGCTTTCCCTAAGTAAAGGTACTACAGATGATAGGAGTTAAGGAAGTTTTTTTGTTTTGTTTTGTTTGAGACAGAGTCTGGCTCTGTCGTCCAGGCTAGAGTACAGTGGCATGATCTCAGCTCACCACAACCTCCACCTCCCAGGTTCAAGCGAGTCTCCTGCCCCAGTCTCCCAAGCAGCTGGGACTACAGGCGTGTGCCACCATGCCCAGTTAAATTTTTTTTGCGTTTTTAGTAGCGATGGTTTCACCGTGTTAGCCAGGATGGTCTCAATCTCCTGACCATGTGATCTGCCTGCCTCGACCTCCCAAAGTGCTGGGATTACAGGCGTGAGCCACTGCGGCCAGCCCATTTTTTTTCTTCAAAGGGCAATAGGAAGACAATAAGGAGTTTAAAAGAGGGGAACTGAAGCATCAGATTTGCCTTGAAAAATGATAATTTGATTGCTGCCTGGAAAATAGGAAGGAGGAAGGCAACTGGGACCACCAGTTAGAAAGCTTTTGCAGAAGTCTAGGTGAGAAATCATATTACATTGTTAGTTTCCAGTGTGTATCCTGGATGTAACAAAACAATGTTAGCTTGGCTGGGCATAGTGACCTATGCTTGTAGTCACAACTACTCAGGAGGCTCAGGTGGGAGGATCACTTGAGCACAGAAGTTTGACCCCAGTCTGAGCGACATAATGAGACTCCACCTCTCATGAAATCAAAAAAGAGAGAGAAAGAATGAAGTTAGCTTGGATTACAACAATGGTGGTTTTTTTAATCTGAAAGATGAGAAAAATAATACTATAAATCTAAGAGTTGTAATGAGAATTCAATATTAAGGCTGGGTGCAGTGGCTCATGCCTGTAATCCCAGCACTTTGGGAGGCTGAGGTGGGTGGATCACCTGAGATCAGGAGTTCGTGACCAGCCTGGCCAACATGGTGAAACCCTGTATCTACTAAAAATACAAAAATTAGCTGGGCTTGGTAATGGGTGCCTGTAGTCCCAGCTACTTTGGGAGGCTGAGGGAGGAGAATCACTTGAACTAGAGGCAGAGGTTGCAGTGAGCCGAGATCGCACCACTGTACTCCAGCCTGGGCAACAGAGCAAGACTCTATCTCGAAAAAACAAAACAAAACAAAAAACGAAAAAAAATTCAGTATTAAGTACTGACTACATCGTATGGCATAAACTAAATGATCAGTTGATTTTGGCTATTTTGATATTGGCTATTGTTTGAAATAGATATTACTTATAATATTAAATAATTACTCTTCTGGTACACATACCAAACTTTTAATTTTTATTTAGAGACAGGGTCTTGCTCTGTCACCCAGACTAGTGTTCAGTGGCACCATCACAACTCACTGCAACCTCCAACTCCTGGGTCCTTGCTTCAAGAGATCCTCCCACTTCAGTCTCCCAAGTAGCTAGGACTGCAGGCACCTGCAGCTATGCCCAGATAATTTATCTTTTTTTATTTTTTTAGATATGGGGTCTTGCTATGTTGCCCACGCTGGTCTCCAAAGTGTTCTTCCTATTTCAGCCTTTTGAATAGCTGGGATTACAGGCTCAAACCAGTGTACCTGGTTTTTTTTTTTTTTTTGAGACGGAGTTT
>NW_016107592.1:3006391-3008603 GCF_001604975.1 Cebus imitator
TCGAGACCAGCCTGGCCAACATGGTGAAACCCCGTCTCTACTACAAAAATACAAAAAATTAGCTGGGCATGGTGGCACGTGCCTGTAATCCCAGCTACTCAGGAGGCTGAGGCAGGAGAATTGCCTGAACCCGTTAGGTGGAGGTTGTGGTGAGCCAAGATCGCGCCATTGCATTCCAGCCTGGGTAACAAGAGTGAAACTCCGTCTCAAAAAAATAAATAAATAAATAAATAAATAGTCCAAGTTCAGTGGCTCATGCTGGTAATCCCAGCACTTTGGAGGTTGAGGTGGGTGGATCACCTGAGGTCAGGAGTTCAAGACCAGCCTGGCCAACATGGTGAAACTGCTTCTCTACTAAAATATAAAAATTAGCTGGGCGTGGTGGTGGACACCTGTAATCCCAGCTACTCGGAAGGCTGAGGCAGGAGAATCACCTGATCCCGTGAGGCAGAGGTTGCAGTGAGCTGAGATGGCACCATTGCACTCCAGCCTGGGTGAGACAGTGAGACTCCGTCTCAAAAAGAATAAATAAATAAATAAATAAATATCACTCTAGTTGCCGTATGGAGAATGAATCAGCAGACCCAGAAAGATTAGTGGTTGCAGCACTTTATGTGAGACAGAGATGAAGATTAGGATATAGTGGTAGGCGGGCGCGGTGGCTCACGCCTATAATCCCAGCACTTTGAGAGGCCGATGCGGGTGGATCACGAGGTCAAGAAATCGAGACCATCCTGGTCAACAAGGTGAAACCCCGTCTCTACTAAAAATGCAAAAAAAATTAGCTCGGCATGGTGGCACGCGCCTGTAGTCCCAGCTACTCTGGAGGCTGAGGCAGCAGAATTGCCTGAATCCAGGAGGCGGAGGTTGCCGTGAGCCGAGATCGCGCCATTGCCCTCCAGCCTGGGTAACAAGAGTGAAACTCCGTCTCAAAAAAAAAAACAAGGATGTAATGGTAAAGGAGGAGGATTCAAAATATACTTTGGAGGTAGAACCAATCTTTGGATTTTTTTTTTTTTTTTTTTGAGACGGAGTTTTGCTCTTNGCCTCGGCCTCCCAAAGTGCTGGGATTACAGGCTTGAGCCACCGCGCCCGGCGAATTCTAGGTTCTTGTTTTGAACAACCAGGTGGTACTATTTTCTAGGCTGGGAGAGTCTGTGGGAAGGAATAGGTTCAGTTGATAAAATCAACAGATCCAGTTTGTACATATTTGGGAGGGCGAGGTGGGAGGATCACTTGAGGTCAGCAGTTCAAGACCAGAGTGGCTAACATGTCGAAATCCAGTCTCTATTAAAAATGCAAATTAGCCAGGTGTAGGTAGTGGCATGAGCCTGTAGTCCCAGCTACTTGGGAGGCTGAGGAGGGAGAATGCTTGAATCTGAGAGGGGGAGAACTCAGCCCTAAAATATTTTAATGTTTGGAGGTCCTACAAGGGAGGAGATGGGATGACCAGTGAGGCAGGAAGAGAAAAATCCTGAGTGTGGTGTCACAGAAGGCCAGTGAGAAAAAGTGCTTCATAGATAATTATCTATGTTGAATGTTGCTAGCAGGTAAAAAAAAAAAGATGTTTACAGATAAGTGTTTACTGGATTTGGCAACATGGAGATCATTGGTATCCTCCGAAACAGTTTAGGAGGAGTACTGTGGACAGACTAGGGTGGACTGAAGAGGAAAGAGAAGTGAGGAAACGGAGACTGTGAGTGTTGACAACTTTTTTTAAAAGTTTTGTTACAAAGATGGCAGGGTATGGTGGCTCACACCTGTAATCCCAGCACTTTGAGAGGCTGAGGCGGGCAGATCACTTGAGGCCAGGAGTTTGAGACCAGCCAAGCCAGCATAGCAAAAACCCATCTCTATTAAAAATACAAAAAAATTAGCTGGGTGTGGTGGCACACGCCTATAATCCCAGCTACTCAGGAGGCTGAGGTAGGAGAATCACTTGAATCTGGAAGGCGGAGGTTGCAGTGAGCCAAGACTGGGCCACTGCACTCCAGTCTAGGAGACAGAGCACGGATCCATCTCAAAAAAAAAAAAAGTTTTGTTACAAAGAGAAGCAAAGATGGGATAGGACAAAAGAAATGGGGTGGTAATGATTCAATAGAAGTAACAATACTGTAATGAAAAATTCTGGTGAAGGCTGTAGAGATGGGATCCATAACACAATAAGAGGGTTTGCTTTTTTTTTTTTTTTTGACGGAGTTTCGCTCTCCTT
>NW_016107592.1:3009216-3010795 GCF_001604975.1 Cebus imitator
TGACCAGGATGGTCTCGATCTCTTGACCTCGTGATCCACCCGCCTCGGCCTCCCAAAGTGCTGGGATTACAGGCTTGAGCCACCGCACCCGGCCGCTTTTTTTTTTTTAATAGTGCCAGTTGTCGGGCGTGGTGGCTCACGCCTGTAATCCCAGCACTTTGGGAGGCCGAGGCAGGTGGATCACGAGGTCAAGACATTGAGACCATACTGGTCAACATGGTGAAACCCCGTCTCTGCTAAAAATACAAAAATTAGCTGGGCATGGTGGCATGTGCCTGTAATCCCAGCTACTCAGGAGGCTGAGACAGGAGAATCACTTGAACCCAGGAGGTGGAAGTTGCAATGAGCTGAGATTGCACCACTGCACTCCAGCCTGGGTTACAGAACGAGACTTCATCTCAAAAAACAAAAGTAAAAACAAAAATATGAGGAGAGGTCATTAGTTATGGTGGAATAAGAGAAGAAAGGGTAGAAGTTTGAATAGAGAAAGCAGGAAATAAACTGTCTTTGGAAGTAAAAACTCAACCTTTTTCTTTTCTTTCTCTCTCTTTCTTTCCTCCCTCCTTCCTTCTTTTCTTAGATGGGGTCTCGATGTCACTCAGGCCTGAGTGCAGTGGTGCAATCACAGCTCACTGCAGCCTGCAACTCCTGGGCTCAAGCAATCCTCCTCCCTTAGCCTCTACAGATGCTGTAACTACAGGAGAGAGCCACTGTGGCCCAGCTCAGAAAGTGAACTTATTAGATAAATTCAGTAAGGTTGCCAGGCAAATTCTAATAACCCTTCAAAGCTTGTGGTCAAGAATTTAAAGTGAAGCAGGTTGCAGTGGCTCAGGACCGTAATTTTGTTTGAGACCTGCCTGGGCAACATATTGAGACCTCATCTCTATAAAAATTTCCAAAAAAAGCTAGCCAGGTGTGATGGTATGCATATGTAGTCCCAGCTACTCAGGAGGCTGAGGCAGATCACTTGAGCCTGGGAGGTTGAAGCTGCAGTGAGCTGTGATCATGCCACTGCACTCCAGCCCGGACAACGGAGGGAGACCCTGTCTCATCCTTAAAGAAAAAAAAATAAAAGAAAGAAAAAAGGAATTTAAAGTGAAAGCTTCAGTCCCTGCTAAAGAAGGTAAATTGGTAGATTCACCTAGAGTTGGGGTTTTACCAATTGAGCATAATGAAAAAAGAGGACAAGAAGAGTTGTATAATCATAACAACTGAACTGAACGAGGCAAGTTATAAGTATAAGATTATGAGAAATAATGAAAAATAATGCATTTCATGGTTTGGAGGTTTTCATGAACTCAAACAATCATAGGTTACTGGCCAGGCATGGTGGCTGACGCCTGTAATCCCAGCACTTTGGGAGGCCAAGGCGGGTGGATCACCTGGGGTCAGGAGTTCAAGACCAGATTGGTCAACACAGCAAAACCCCATCTCTACTAAAAATACAAAAATTAGCTAGGCATGGTGGCACACCTCTGTAGACCCAGCTACTCGGCAGGAGAATTGCTTGAACCCAGGAAGCAGAGGTTGCAGTGAGCCGTGATCGTGCCACTGCACTCCAGCCTGGGTGACAGAAAGA
>NW_016107592.1:3011834-3016120 GCF_001604975.1 Cebus imitator
AAAAAAAAAAAAAGAATCAGGTTACCATGCTATGTGAGCCAGAAGGAAAAGTGATGATTAGTAAGAGAAATGGTTAAACTAAACATTTCAGAGATAGTGTAGTTGCTGGTAATAGCAAACAGGGGTGTGATGAGGGGAGGGTGGGGGTGTGGATGGCTGATACAGGCTAGAAGGAATATTATTGGAGGAGGTAAGTAACTGAGCATTAGGATATAGGGTGGGTCATCTGCCTGGATTTTTTTTTTTTTTTTTTCCCCTAGAGTCTCTGTGCCCAGATTGGAGTGCAATGGTGCGATCTTGGCTCACTGCAGCCTCTTCCTGCTGGGTTCACGCGATACTCCTGCCTCAGCTTCCTGAGTAGCTGGGATTACAGGTGCATGCCATCACGCCTGGCTAATTTTTGTATTTTTACTAGAGAGGGGGTTTTGCTATGTTGTTCAGGCTGGTCCCGAACTCCTGACCTCAGGTGATTCTCCCACTTCAGCCTCCCAAAGTGCTGGGATTACAGGCATAAGCCAGGGCACCCAGCCCTGTCGAATGAAGAGTACTAGAGGCAGAAGGGAAGATAATAAGCTATGAGCTAATGTTGAGGGGGGAATGATTCCCCAAGATGCCTGTGGACCTCAAAGAAACTGGAGATTTTGAAATACAGGCCAGGCGTGGTGGCTCATGCCTGTAATCCCAGCACTTTGGGAGGCCTACGTGGGTGGATCACTTGAGATCAGGGGTTTGAGACCAGCCTGGCCAACATGGTGAAACCCTATCACTACTAAAAATAAAAAAATTGGCCGGGTGTGGTGGCGCACACCTGTGGTCCCAGCTACTCGGGAGGCTGAGGCAAGAGAATCGCTTGAACCTGAGAGGCGGAGGTTGCAGTGAGCCGAGATCGCACTGCTGCTTGGCTCTCCAGCTTGAGCAATAGAGCGAGACTCTGTCTCAAGAAAAAAAAATAAAGAAATACAATTGATGCAGCTGACTGGTTAATACCCTACAGATATTTTAACGTTGTAATTTCTTTTTTTTTTTTTTTTTGAAACGAAGTATCGCTCTTGTTGCCTAGGCTTGAGTGCAATAGCGTGGTCTTGGCTCACTGTGACCTCCTGGGCTCAACCAATTCTCCTGCCTCAGCCTCTAAAGTGGCTTGGATTACAGGCATGCAGCACCACGCTTGGCAATTTTTTTTTTTTTTTTTTTTTTGAGGCAGAGTCTCGCACTGTCGCCAGGCGCCAGGCTGGAGTGCAGTGGCGCGATCTTGGCTCACTGCAATCTCTGCCTCCAGGGTTCAAGCAATTCTCCTACCTCAGCCTTGCAAGTAGCTGGAACTACAGGTGGGCGCCACCACGCCCAGCTAATTTTTGTATTTTTTAGTAGAGACGGGGTTTCACCATATTGGCCAGGATGGTCTCGATCTCTTGACCTCGTGATCCGCCCGCCTCAGCCTCCCAAATAGCTGGGATTACAGGAGTGAGCCACTGCGCCCAATTTTTGTATTTTTTAAATAGAGACAGGGTTTTGCCATGTTGGCCAGGCTGGTCTCGAACTCCCAACCGCAGGTGATCTGCCCACCTTGGTGTCCCAAAGTGCTGGGCTTACAGGAGTGAGCCACAGAGCCTGGCCTAACATTGTAATTTTTAAGTGCCTTAGTCTCTTCATAAAGTGTTGAGTGGAATATTTACATTCCTCCTGAGATTGGTGTTTGTAAATTATGTACACACACACACACACACACGCACACACACATACACACACACGGGCTCTTTTTGAACAAAGAGCTCATCCACTGAAGCATACTGAAAAGTCTACACTGCTACACAAATCTGTATTTCTATGAGGTTCCATAATGAAATCAGTGTGTGCGTGTGTTTGAAATCGGTAAGATTTTACTTCTCTAATTTCATTGACTTGGCACGAGGTACGGTAGATAACAAGCACTCAATTTCTGATTTTTAGCCAGAAAACATCTGTTTTTCTGGGCAAGGATATCAGCAGATTGCTCCTAGGGACAATCAAGAAAGAAAAGAGATCTCCAACCCTTCTCCCCAGGAGCCGATAGGGCCCTGGTTATTTGGTTACAAGTGAAAATTGCCCTGGCATAACCATTCAAATTTCTCCTAGCAAATCACAGTGGCCTACATCCAACGCCTTCTTCTCTCATTGGCCAACTGGAAACTTCAGTTCCTCCATGCCTCCCGCCTCTCACCCAGGAGCCAATAGGAAAGATCAGAGGTTCGCAACTTAGCGTCATAAAACATAGTAATTACAATTGGCTATTAGAGCTGTCGATCGAGGAGTAGGCGGGGCCGTGCCATCTGGCCTATATAAGGAGAGGACAAAGGCGGCGCGCCGCCTGTGTCATCCGCCATTTTGTGAGAAGCAAGGTGGCCTCCACGTTTCCTGAGCGTCTTCTTCGCTTCTGCCTCGACCGCCCCTTGACCACAGACATGTCTCGGGATCGGTTCCGGAGTCGCGGCGGTGGCGGTGGTGGCTTCCACAGGCGCGGAGGAGGCGGCGGCCGCGGCGGCCTCCACGACTTCCGTTCCCCGCCGCCCGGCATGGGCCTCAATCAGAACCGCGGCCCCATGGGTCCTGGCCCGGGCCAGAGCGGCCCCAAGCCTCCCATCCCGCCACCGCCTCCACACCAACAGCAGCAGCAGCCACCACCGCAGCAGCCACCGCCGCAGCAGCCGCCACCGCATCAGCCGCCGCCACATCCACAGCCGCATCAGCAGCAGCAGCCGCCGCCACCGCCGCAGGACTCTTCCAAGCCCGTCGTTGCTCAGGGACCCGGCCCCGCTCCCGGAGTAGGCAGCGCGCCGCCAGCCTCCAGCTCGGCCCCGCCCGCCACTCCGCCGACCTCGGGGACCCAGCCAGGGTCCGGGCCAGGCCCGACCCCGACGCCGCCGCCCGCGGTCACCTCTGCCCCTCCCGGGGCGCCGCCACCCACCCCGCCAAGCAGCGGGGTCCCTACCACACCACCTCAGGCCGGAGGCCCGCCGCCTCCACCCGCCGCAGGCCCGGGCCCAGGTCCGGGGCCTAAGCAGGGCCCAGGCCCGGGCGGTCCCAAAGGCGGCAAAATGCCTGGCGGCCCAAAGCCAGGTGGCGGCCCGGGCCTAAGCACTCCTGGCGGCCACCCGAAGCCGCCGCATCGAGGCGGCGGGGAGCCTCGCGGGGGCCGCCAACACCACCCGCCCTACCACCAGCAGCACCACCAGGGGCCCCCGCCCGTTGTGCCTGGCGGCCGCAGCGAGGAAAAAATCTCGGACTCGGAGGTGAGTGTCTACGGGCGCGACGCGTCGGCTCCCTTAAGATGGCGGCGGCCCCCATCCTCGCCTCCGCCCACGCGCGGGGGGCCTCCATTTTGTCGGCGGCCGGAAGGGGCGCTTGCGCGCGCTGTCGTGGGGGCGGGGCGGCCTCTCAGGGCCGGCAGTCGGCCGGGGATTGGCCGCCGCCTCGCCTTGCTCTCCCGGCGGGCTGAAGGCTAGGGGAGGTCTCTTTAAGGAAGGAACTGCCGGGCCGCGGGGTTGGCCCTGGAGAAGGAAGCTGGTCCTTGGAACCTGGGTAGTGCAGAGCGTGTGGCGTAGGTTTGGAGAGAACCGGGCAGTTCCGTTCTTAAAAGCACTAGCGCAGATCGTGTAGGTTGCAGTGTCATTTGGATTTGTGTGACTTGGCTATTTTAATTTTCGTACTGCGATTTAGATTTGTTAGGGACACTCAGCATATGTGGCTGAGAGTGTTGCTGATGGAAGTCTACTCTTCGGGGAAGTGTGTCTATTCTCGAGCATTCTGGATGATGGGGGCCCCTTTTTCGATGTTAAGATAATGCACATGTTGGAAATCTCACAAACATAGCAAAACCTTGATTATGACCAAACGGAACAGAAGGGTAACTGACAAGTTGCAGATAAGCAAGTACTGTTTTTGACTTGCAGAGGTATCTGGTGTTTGAAAAGTCCGTTCGTTTTTCATTAGGGGTTTAAAGCCAACTTGTCTCTCTTGAGGAGGCCTGGAGAGAAAACTTATACACAGCGATGTCGGTTGTTTGTTGGGAATCTACCTGCTGATATCACGGAAGATGAATTCAAAAGACTATTTGCTAAATATGGAGAACCTGGAGAAGTCTTTATCAACAAAGGCAAAGGATTCGGATTTATTAAGCTTGTGAGTGTAATTGTTTGATTTTATGTAGAATTAAAAAGGGTGGGTTGGGTTTTTTTTTTTTTTTGTCACTACAAACGCTGAAGGCTTGGTTTTTAAACTGGGGAGAATAAATTGGTCTTTTAAGTTTT
>NW_016107592.1:3016176-3052358 GCF_001604975.1 Cebus imitator
TTTTAAAGACGGGGTTTCACCGTGTTTGTTAGGCTGCTCTTGAACTCCCGACCTCAGGTGATCCGCCCGCCTTGGCCTCCAAAGTGCCGGGATTACAGGCGTGAGCCACCACGCCCGGCCGAATTTTCACTTTTCTTAAAGGAAAAATACGCCTGCGGTATAATGCATAATTGTTGCTAGCTAAGAGAAGGGGTGGAATGGGTAAAGCACTTATCCTAGGTGATGTTAGGGGGCGCTGCCTATAAAGATAATGCTCGAACTGAGTTGGAGGAAGAAGAGTAGGAAGTAGGCTTATGACAGTTTAAGAGTAGACATAACCAATTTAGGTCATTAACACGAGTGTCTCTGTTACTTACAGGAATCCAGAGCTTTGGCTGAAATTGCCAAAGCTGAACTCGATGATACACCCATGAGAGGTAGACAGCTTCGAGTTCGCTTTGCCACACATGCTGCTGCCCTTTCTGTTCGTAATCTTTCACCTTATGTTTCCAATGAACTGTTGGAAGAAGCCTTCAGCCAGTTTGGTCCTATTGAAAGGGCTGTTGTAATAGTGGATGATCGTGGAAGATCTACAGGGAAAGGCATTGTTGAATTTGCTTCTAAACCAGCAGCAAGAAAGGCATTTGAACGATGCAGTGAAGGTGTTTTCTTGCTGACAACGTAAGTTGTATTAACTTAGATGAGATGGTGTCAATAAAACTGCAACAAAGGTAAGATGGAACCATTTTTGTTTTTAGAACTCCTCGTCCAGTCATCGTGGAACCACTTGAACAGCTAGATGATGAAGATGGTCTTCCTGAAAAACTTGCCCAGAAGAATCCAATGTATCAAAAGTAAGATTGATTAAGCTTTTTGGCAGTTCTAAATTTTAAGTGTAAAGGAGAAATTTGTTTATGTAGTTTTCCAATTTTGCTTAAGATACATAACATTATTTGATGTGGATGTAAAAATCTCAGGCTGAGAAAGATTTTTTTTGAAGCTGTTATTCAGATAGCTTTTGTTTCTGAGTTGGATACACTCACATGCAGTCCTGTTTTGTCCCTGCAATAACCGCATGAAGTCTTTTTGGTGAGATTCTTGCCCAGGCTGGAGTGCAGTAGCATGATCTCAGCTCCTTGCAACTCCTGCCTCTTGGGTTCAGGGGGTTCTTGCACCTCAGCCTCTTGGTGTAGCTGGGACTACAGGCGTGACCCACCATGCCTGGCTAATTGTTGTATTTTTAGTAGAGATGGGGTTGCACCATGTTGACGAGATTGGTTTCAAACGCCTGACCTCAATTGATTCTCCCACCTCAGCCTCTCAATGTACTGGGATTACAGGCATAAGGCATCATGCCCGGCCAAAGTACATTTTTGTGGGTGGAAAAAATAAGCCTCGGTGAGGAATTTGGCTGGAGGAAAACAAAATGAATCTCTTAGTGCCTGTATTCTCTTTTATTGAGTATTCTGAATATTTTTGTGGTGAAGATACTTTAGATGAACCAGGATAATTTTTGCCTTTTGTGCTCTTTACAAGTAGTGGATTAGAAGGATCCAATACTAGAGTGAGTATTTTCTGGTGTTCATTCACAAATTGTTTCATGTTTAAATTTTGTGTGTCATTAGGGAGAGAGAAACTCCTCCTCGTTTTGCCCAGCATGGCACATTTGAGTACGAATATTCTCAGCGATGGAAGTCTTTGGATGAAATGGAAAAACAGCAAAGAGAACAAGTTGAAAAAAATATGAAGGATGCAAAAGACAAATTGGAAAGTGAAATGGAAGATGCCTATCATGAACATCAGGCAAATCTTTTGCGCCAAGGTAAAAAGATCTCTGCATGAGCATCACTGCTAAGATCAGTTGTTTTTTTTGAACTTGTTAGAACCTTGTTAATGTGAAACCAAAATATTTTCCAATGTTCAGATCTGATGAGACGACAGGAAGAATTAAGACGCATGGAAGAACTTCATAATCAAGAAATGCAGAAACGTAAAGAAATGCAATTGAGGTAAAGTTGTGTTTAAGCTAACTTCATTTCTGGTTGTTTTTTTTTTTTTTTTTTTTTTAAAGATGTATCACTTGCCCAGGTTGGTGTGCAGTGGTGCTGTCTCAGCTCACCACAACCTCTGCTTCCTGGGTTCAAGCGATTCTTTTGCCTCAGCCTCTCAAGTAGCTGGGATTATAGGCATGCACCACAACACTCAGCTAATTCTTTTTATATTTTTAGTAGATACGAGGTTTTGCCATGTTGGCCAGGCTGGTCTGGAACTTTTGACATTAAGTGATCCACTTGCCTCTGCCTCCCAAAGTGTTGGGATTACAGGCATAAGCTTCCATGCTCCCATCTTTTTTCTTTCATTTTTGAAATGGGCCCAGGCTGAAGTTCAGTGGCATGGTCATAGCTCATTACAGCCTCAAACTGCCGAGCTCAAGTGATGCTCTTGAGTAGCTGGGACTACAGGCACAGGCTACCACACCCAGCTAATTAATTTTTTAATATTTGTGGAGACAGAGTCTTCCTGTATTGCCCAGGCTGGTTTCAGACCCCTGACCTCCTGAAGTAACTGGGATTATGAGCATCAGCTGCCATGCCTGGCTTTAAGCCTTGATTTTTACACTAACATTTATTATATTCTTGACGTTTAGAAAAAGATGTACTTAGTTTTTCAGGTCAGTCAGGCAAAATACAAAGGCTCAATATTAGGTCTGTGTTGGTTTAACACTTAAAATGGAATACAGTCTTAAGATTTCCCTTAATATCTGCATTCTGTGCCAGAATGTCATTAGTACTGTGCCCCTAGACTTACTCTAAGCCTTTGTGGTTTTTTAGCTCTAACCAAGTTCTTAGGCCAATTGCTAGGTTTCTTCACATAAAATATGTAAACACTTCAGTTATATGCCTGATGGGTATTTCTAGGCAAGAGGAGGAACGACGTAGAAGAGAGGAAGAGATGATGATTCGTCAGCGTGAGATGGAAGAACAAATGAGGCGCCAAAGAGAGGAAAGTTATAGCCGAATGGGCTACATGGATCCAGTAAGTCAACTTTTATTGCCTTCTAACTGGAGTTCTCTCTAGAACTTGTAGGAATTTGAAAGAAATATAGGAAATTTTAATATCTCAAATTATAGTTATTTTCTGCCCTTTTTTTTAACGAAGTATATTATGTTTGATTGCCTTGTATGGGTCAGAGGATTTAATTGAATAGGACAGTTTTTTTGAGGTGGAGTTTTGCTCTTGTTGCCCAGGCTCGAGTGTAGTGGCACAATCTTGTCTCACTGCAACCTCTGCCTCCCAGGTTCAAGCAATTCTCCTGCCTCAGCCTCCTGAGTAGCTGGGATTGCAGGATTGTACCACCACACTTGGTTAATGTTTTGTATCTTTAGTAGAGACAGGTTTCACCATGTTGGTCAGTCTGGTCTCAGAACTCCTGACCTCAGGTGATCTGCCTGCCTTCGCCTCCCAAAGTGCTGGGATTACAGGTGTGAGCCACTGCGCCCGACCTTGAATAGAAGTTTTATAGGTCTTTGGATAACTAAGTCTACCTTCGTTTCCAGAATATTTATTTCAAAAGTAATTCAGGTGATGAAAAACTGCTTTTTGAACTTAACCATGTTTTTTGTTTAACTTGAAAATTTCTCACTTCCTAAGAATGCTTGGTGTGGGTGTAGTGCAGGTATATGAAAGGAATTTTTTTCTTGCAGAGAGAAAGAGACATGAGAATGGGTGGCGGAGGAGCAATGAACATGGGAGGTAAGTATGAAATTTAAGTTAACAGAAGTAAAGAGCGGTATTCTGGTGGAGTTGTAACCACTATTTTTGTCTCTTAGATCCCTATGGTTCAGGAGGCCAGAAATTTCCACCTCTAGGTGGTGGTGGTGGCATAGGTTATGAAGCTAATCCTGGAGTTCCACCAGCAACCATGAGTGGTTCCATGATGGGAAGTGACATGGTAATGTATCCTGTGGGACGTAGTACCAAGGAAATTCTCATTTTCACAACCTAGGGTTTTTTTTTTTCTTTTTCTTTTTCTTTTTCTTTTTTTTTTTTTTTTTTTTTTTTTTTAGTAGGTGACTGGACCTCTTTTAGTTTTCCCTACCAATTTCATACATAATTATGTAATATTGAGGAATACTTTGGCAACACAGAAGAACCTGGTGTGTGGTAACCTAAACAGATAATGGTTGCCAACAAGGAATCAATGCTGTTAGTATGGAATTACTTTGGCAATAAGTAGATTTAGGTGCTTTTGAACTCTAGTGCATGGCAAATCAAAATTCTAGATGCTAGATAATGTATCTGATTATTCTGCATCCAAGTGAGTAATCAAATGGCAAACTGTCATTCTTTAAGTTGGTATTTGCCATAAGTAGGAATCAGACTTGTAGCTTGAAGCTTTAGGCATGTTTTAGTGATGTGTAGAACTTTGACCTCTATTTGGTGTGGCTTCTGTCCTATGAAAAGGGAATTGAGTGTTTTGACTCGTCGTTCCCCACCTGTTGGGCCTGTCTGTAGGTATACCTTCTAAAAATCAACTGACATCTCCATTTTGCTACAGAGTAGCAAAAATCAATTTTTAAGCATACTAATGGTGTGCATTCCATCTGAACCTTCTTGATGCTATCATGTTTCAGCTGTAAATATAGCCTGCCAGATGCTTAGAACAATCAGTTGAACTGGTGTGAGTGGCTGCATTAGGGCTTTACAAATCATTAGGACTGAATTTTGGTGGGTTTAGAGAGTGCATTTTTATAGCTGAGTTGAATGTGATAAGCTCACTACAGGCTTTTGGCAAAGGAGGGGAGCTGCAGTGTGTAGCTCATGAGATTGATTTTATACATGGAAACATAAGCATTTAGTATAGGGCCTCACCTGTTTATAATCTTACCTAAGACTTTGGGAATTAGAGTTATAAATGGCTGGTTGGGTAAATGTAGTAATAATATGGGCTTGCTTCAGATTTTTCAGAGTATGTGGGTAACATTTTGGTTTATATGCTTCCAAAAGACAGATTGTTAGATAATCTGTATAATCCAATTTGACCTTAAGTTCTTACAATTAAAAGGTTTGTATTCTAGGTAACAGCTCCTGGGGTCTCAGCTGTTGTAATAAACATAATCATGAAAGCCCCCAATTTTTCTTTTTTTAGCTCTTAGAGGTAGAATATAGAACAATGAGCCCAAAACCCTATAATTTATGATTTTGAAAAATAAAAGATTAAGGTTTAGCCATTTTGAGTAGCTCTATAGTACTTTGTTTTTAAAAAATATTGAAATTATATATAGGAACAATTAAACCCTGATGCCATTTTAGTATTTTATTTGGACTATTCTTAGTAACTGGTCTATTATAAATGAAATAAGAAAAAGTGTAGGCTGTGTTTGCATACCTAAGGGGTCTACTCTTTAGGCATATGTGCTTCCGTTGAAAACTTCTATCTCTGGAAGTACCTAAAACAAGAAGGGAATAATGAAGTCACTCACTGCTTTATTGCAGTTACTTTAGTTTGGTGTTTGGGAAGTATCTAAAACATGGAATCAGAGCAAAGTGTCTGTACTTTTCAAAGACCTAAGGGAAAAGATGGACTGCTATGAAGGCGGGTGGGGTTTGTTCATTCAGTTTGCAACAATATAGAATAGTGCTGAGAACATAATTATCTCTGGTTATATAGTGATGGCTCTGAAGGTGTAGTATGCCTGTGAGAATTTGGTAACAAGTTTTCTGATCAAGTTATTGTGCCGGTTAAGTGACTAAATCTATTAGTCTTACATGCTTTTTCTTTTTGTAGTCTGGTAGCATTTTATTAAAACTTTGAACCTTTTAAGATTTCTGCAACTTAGCAGATGTGTCTTAAGAGCTTGAAAAGCACAAGGTTTCTTAAACAGCACATGCCACTAACTGGTGAGTAGGTCTTTGTCACTTCATTGAGTGAATTGAATCTCTCTGGTTGGGCTTGTTAGGCTTACTTGGAAATTAAATTTCCTGTTCAGACCTTGAAAGTGAGAGTTTGCAAGCTTTTTCAGTGGGTTAATCTGATGTGAAATTTCTTAGAACTCCTTTTGGAATCGATTTTCACATCTGCACTAATTTCTTAAATTTTTTAGCACTACAGGGAAGATCTGTTCTTTGAAACAGG
This sequence comes from Cebus imitator, assembly GCF_001604975.1. NCBI lineage: Eukaryota > Metazoa > Chordata > Mammalia > Primates > Cebidae > Cebus > Cebus imitator. The sequence goes on from NW_016107592.1 coordinate 3,022,292, forward strand.
TGTATGAGAATGGCTCAAGTGGGAACATACCACAAGGCATGTATTATCGTAAACTAATTTTCAAATTACCCTTTTTTCCTTTCTATGTTCCCGGTACCTGTGGATCGACTCATTGGTGATTGTATCGACGAACGTTGACTACGGAACCTTCTAAAATATTTACTTAACACACATGGACATCAACTACATATAATGAACTGTTAATTACTGTTCCAATAGCGTACTGAGCGCTTTGGGCAGGGAGGTGCGGGGCCTGTGGGTGGACAGGGTCCTAGAGGAATGGGGCCTGGAACTCCAGCAGGATATGGTAGAGGGAGAGAAGAGTACGAAGGCCCAAACAAAAAACCCCGATTTTAGATGTGATATCTAGGCTTTCATTCCAGTTTGTTTTTGTCTTTTGTTTAGATACCAATCTTTTAAATTCTTGCATTTTAGTGAGAAAGCTACCTTTTTATGGATGTTAGTAGTTTATTGACCTAATATTTGTAAATGGTCTGTTTGGGCAGGTAAAATTATGTAATGCAGTTGTTTGAAACAGGAGAATTTTTTTTCCTTATTTCCTTATTTTTTCTTTTTTTTTTACTGTATAATGTCCCTCAAGTTACGGCAGTGTACCTTGTGCCACTGAATTTCCAAAGTGTACCAATTTTTTTTTTTTTTTTTACTGTGCTTCAAATAAATAGAAAAATAGTTATAATATTGATCTTCAACTTTGCCATTCATGCTTCTATGCACATTAGGCTAGGTATTCTACATTGAAAGCATGCAAGTGTCTAGGCCTTTGAATGGCATATGCCATTTCTGGGAAATGTATCTGGAGGCTGAGTATTGCTTTCTACAGATAACTGCCCCCTTTGTTTTAAAAAGAAAAATGCATACTGAAGTAGTTTCATGATTTGTTTGGCATTATATAGGAAGCACACTGGTGCTAAGTATTTTTTAAATGGTTATGTAAGCAAAGCTGAACTGTAAATCTTAATTCAGGAATATGTATTAAGATTGTGGAATGGGTGTAAGACAATTGGTAGGGGGTGAAAGTGGGTTTGATTTAAATTGATCTTTTATGGCCCTATGATCCATCCTTTACTTGGAAGCTTTTGAAAAGTGGAAAGATCATTTTGTTGCATTTCCCCATTTCTTGTTTTTAAAAGACCAACAAATCTCAAGCCCTATAAATGGCTTGTATTGAACTTTTACATTTGAATTAAAGATTGTTAAACATGAAGCCTTTTCATGTATTCAAGTGATTTGTAAAGATGGGGTGTAGTCTAAAAAATTAAACTTGAAGGTAAGAAGGCCTAGTAACTGGACTGGGCATAGTGGCTCACGCCTGTAATCCCAGCACTTTTGGGAGGCTGAGGCGGGTGGATCACAAGGTTAGGAGCTCAAGACCAGCCTGGCCAACATGGTGAAACCCCGTCTCTACTAAACATACAAAAAAGCTGGGCGCGGTAGTGCGCGCCTATAATCCCAGCTACTCAGGAGGCTGAGGCGGGAGAAACGCTTGAACCCGGGAGGTGGAGGTTCCAGTGAGCCGAGACTGCCACTGCACCCCAGCCTGGGCAACAGAGCAAGACTTTGTCTCCAAAAAAAAAAGGTTTAGTAACTGAAGTAGGTTTAGTTATGTATACATTTGTATTCTGTAACTTCTTGTGCTACTTCTGTTGGGCAAAATCTACAGGACTATAAAAATCTGTTGGTTTTCATCTAGGAGCTAGTGGTGACTGTTAATGACAAATAGGGTTGCAGATAATCATTCTTAAATTTGTTAACTTGTTTTTACATAGTTTCCTTTTGATGTAGCACTAAACCTGGGGAGAGCTGTTGATGCTACACAGTATAAATATCCCTTCCTCCCACCATAAAGGCTTGGAATGTTTCCATGGTGTTGTCAGTTAATTGTCAACTTCATCAAATCCCCCCTTCCATTAGAACAAGAGATTTTGACTATTAAAGTAGATGGTTTATATTGTTGCCTGTTAGTATAATGGGAGCCTGATTTCCCAGTGTAAATGTTAGAGGAACAACTTCCTAACAGTAGGTAAGGTAACTGAATGGTTTGGCTTTGTTCTTAGTTATGTTCCATTCAAATCTGTACATTATAGAACTCTTACTATGGAATGTGTCTTCCTCCTTTCCACCTCTGTTCTTGGTGATAATTGGCAAAAGAAAAATTCTAAGTCAAACCTTTGATAACATGCTGAAGTTTAGTATTGTGCCTGTGTACAAAAAGGAGACCTATTGTTGGAACAATCAGAGCATTTTTTGCATAGGAGACAGGATAATGAAAGTCAAACACTAGTGTATAAAAGCATCTCACTAAATTCTGGTTGTATGACTGACAGGTACGTGGTGTGCTAATAAGGGAGACAATCTCATTAGAAAATAATGCTCATTATTTGTGTTCACCAGCACACTCGGGAATAAGAGTAGTTTTACCATGATTATATTTATGAGGAAGTTTTGTCCCAAAACAGGTTAATTGGTGATACATACGAGATTTTCTGTATGGAAACAAGGGTCTTGATTTGAAAGGAGTCCGTTACAGTTTGGTTGAATTACACAATAGGGACTCTACTAAAGAAAATAAGACAAGAAAATAAGGGGTGTTCATGGGACACCCGTAGAGGGTGAACTTTGAATGTGTGTGGGTGGGGGCTGGTGGGGAAATGGGAAAATCTGCCTATAAAATTAATGTTTCAGTTTATTTTTCAGATTACATGCCTTTCTTTATAAGGGATGCTGGCACAGACCCCTAAAATAAGCTTTTGGTAGTACTGTACCTTTGAAGGAAGAGTGGTGAAGGATGCTAATGGATAATCTCCAGAAAGTTGTGGCTTTTGATACCCTTACTGTGGACTGTAGAATTGCTAAACGTTGTTTAGCAAATAATGTTGCTTAGTTTCAAATGACATTTGACTTTCATCACTGAAACAGCAATGTACCCAGGGTTGTAAGCTTACTCAAATAGACTTTCAATAAGTCTTCAATGTATTTGATAGTTTTTTAGCTTAATGTGAATTTAAATCATCTTAAGTAGTTTCCTAAAAGTCGATCTGAAACTTGGGGTGGGGAAGGGGAGGTAGTAATTTTGAAGTACTAGCCATTTTTCTCATTTAAAGAAACCGCTTGTCCCCATTTCCTCTTCTCCACTTTCTCATATTTTTGTTTTAAGAGGAACACTGGTTGTTTTTTATACTTTCTCCTAGTCTTTAAAAACTGCGTACTCTTAAGAGCCCAGTGTATTTAATAGGTGTTTTGTAAGCATAGCCCATTGGCTCATGTTACTTGGTGAAATCATAATCCTCTTTGCTTAGAACATTAAACTCCTAAGAAACTCTTACTACAAACCCCACCACTCTATAGATGTATTATTCCACTAATGTAAACAGCTAAAAAATTGGGAAATTGTAATGTTACGCCTGTGCAATTTTTAAGTGGCATATTATGGCAGATTAAAATTTAGTTACTTGGCTTTTCTTGGGCAAGCCACTTTGTGGCGGAATGTTTTCTGGTGTTCTTGGACTGCAATTATGCACTATTAAAGTAGTGGCCTGCTACATAACTGCATTTAGCCAGCATTTCTGCAGTGCGTAACTGTGAGGAACGTAGTACCGCAAATGGCAATGGACATTAGGACCCGGATGTAGTATTCCTGCTTGCTCCAAGATTCTCATTGCCGACTGCATACAGGTAGGTAACAAGCAATATAATCTAACTTGGTGACTTGCTATGTACTTTTATTCCGTGGGCATTCTGGCATCACACTTCTGACAATGAAATTACAGTGCAGCACCTAACACTTGTATGGTAAAGCTAGCTTACATCAGAACTGTGTGGGTGTGGGGTTAGAGCTGTAATTTGTCAGGCAGAATTCAGTGCTGTTGCAGTTCTCAGATAAAAAGTGCAAACTTGATTCTTTGGTATACTGATTCAGTTGTGTGGCTTCCTTTAGTTGCATTGTAACTCAAGATAATATGGAACAAACACATCAGTGGTGTGGGGGAGAGGGAAACAAACTATACTTGGGAATTAAGGTGCTTTTAGCACCTTGACCATGGACTGCATAGCATGTGATAATTAGTCTATTGTAGCAAACTGACCTGTCCATAGGTTGGCAATATCAGTAATTTCAGTATGCAATCTTGGTAATTCTGCAAGTTCAGTTGAACTAAAAGTACAGGTTTTTTTGTAATGTGATTTAAAATTTTTTAAAACATGGGCTTCATGAAAACACCTTTGTTACTAACTTGGGCTTAGCTGGGAATCTAACGTGAATAGTTCAAGTTACAGGACTTGTCTAAATATGTCTATACTCTAAACCTGGGGGAAGGTGGTATGGAACATTGACTTTACTACAGTTGAATACATGTTGGGAGTCATTCCCAATCATAAGACATCGTCGTTTCTGTAGGATGACTGCATATGTTCAGAGTAGCTTTTTTGAATTTGGTTTCCTTAGCTTTAGGGATGTGATGTTACAGTCCAAAATAAAGAAAACCTAAGTCTTCAAAAGCACTTCTTCTATTGCTTAGGACTTTGCATCAACTGTTGTTCCAGACCTCAATTCAACTTTTTGGTCTCTGAACTGGTTTTTAGCTAGCATGAATGAGAAACAGCTTTCATGTATAATGTTTCTGCTCTGTAACTGGAAAGTGGTTTGCTTTGCATAAATGCTGATGAAAACTTCGTGACTGAGAATTTTCTGTGTATCAAGAAAAAGAGCTTGCTCGTTGGCAAGCAATTCACAAGGTGGGGACAGACTTGTATTTTAACATGTAGTCCATTCAAGCAAACAACTTTGGACTCTTCTGATAGATGAAAGAACAAATGATGACTAGTAACTCTGCATATCCATAATACAATGCAGATCAAGTATAATGCTCAGTATTAGTGACATGAGTATCACTAAATTACATAGAAACCTGATGGGCTGTCCTGTGTCGTAATCCATTAAATCGGTGGCCAGTGCTTGCTGCCGTGGTTTAGTGATTGGGTGTTAGAAATAAAACCTCAGGTCTGTTTCTTACCAGTTAGTAACAATTTTTAGAGAATGTACTTGGCATAATATATGGACTTCAGGAACTTCATTGGGGTGGGGGGTTAATTTTGCTTTATCCTGTTCACTTTAAGATTCTTAGGCTTTTGCACTTCAGAATGAGAAACTTGTGATGTTAGTCTGTTCTTAATAGCTTTAATTTGTGTGTAGCTATGAATTGTGAATCTCAGTGCAGTGGATTTAAAAAAAAAAAAAAAAAAAACTCAAAAAGCTGGGAATTAAGTGGGTTTCAGTAATAATGCTATACCGAGGTGCTTGCATTGTATTTCATAATCTTGGTACAAACCAAAATTCGTTTTAATGAGAGCAGTCTTGGGTTCAGAGGTGTGATGCCAGAATGTATTTTCGTACTGTTAGGCCCTTGGAACAGATACCGGTGCTTTCTGAAAGATGAAAGAAACGCAGTGGGTGCTCTTCATGCAAGGTTGCAAACCTACCAAGAATGCATAATAGTCTCACTTTTCCCCAGTAAAGAGATGTGTGTGACTAGTTTTGGACTTTTAACTTTAATGGGGGTTGCATGTCTCCTATTGTTAATCATTGTCAGCTGCAGTGACATGATCCACAGTCCTGCATTTACTGTCTTTCCCTTAATGATATTGGACAGGTTTTAGAGAGCCAGGATGTTGGTCTGGGCCTTTATTTGGTTTTGGGTTTAGCTGATAATGTTTCAGTGTTGTCAGCTAGTGCAGTTCTCAAATGGCTGCCTATTAGGGAAAGAATTCAGAGGATTTGACTGCTCCTAATCATCTGTCATTGCTGCTAGATAATGATTGGCAATTTTTAAGACTCAACTGGAAATCTCAACAGTTGCTGGTAAACCATTAACCATAAAAATGTTGCTTTTGAACACCAGTGCTGAAAAAAAGATTTACTTTTTTATTTTTTGAGAGTAAAAAAGGGGCTGGATGTAGAATAGGATAATCTGGAGAATGGGGGGGAAGAATGCAAAACGATATAGTATCCCTTATGGATGGTACATGTGCAACAGGGAACTCTTATTTCATATGCCCTTTTCAGTAATCATACAGGGAGGAAGAAAAACCTGGAACTTGAATGAAGGCTGATCTTTTGTTTTGTGCACTGTGGCCCTGCCAGGCATATAGTGAAGGTGAATGTCTTCTCCCTCAAAAAAACTTGGTTCCTTGCTGTCCCAGTAAGGCATAGCTTTCCTGCCCTAACTTTAAAACTCAGTGAGGACTTAGATGGGAAAGAATGAGGTAAATACAAAGGATTGCAGGATGACAACTGCAGCATTGTGTACTGTGGGAAGGGGGATTGGACACTCTTGTAGGACTCCTGCTGAAGGTGGTCAGCCCGCCTAACAGTGGAAGACATACTTGAATGGGGAGCAGCAGGGTATGTGCTTTCATGTGAAAAAGCTGATGTTAAAACTCATTTGGCAAGGTCAACGTTGTCACATACCTTCACATAAGGGATAGTATATTTTGGGTTGCAGTCAAACTTCATTGTGCTCAGACTGGTGAAAATAAGAGTTAGGCTTTTACATTTTAAAGACAATACAGTTTTCATTCTAATTCAGTTGTCTACTTATTTTATGTAAGAATTAATTTTAGATTCCCCCTATCCCATGAAGTTTCTTTCTATTTTTTTGTGCTGTAACTTACCCCCAATCTTTATCTCTGGAATTTTACTCTTTAAATTTTGAAGTTGACTAGCATTTTCAAACCTTTATTTTATACCCTTGTCTTTCATACTAACTTTTTCTTATTATTCTTTAGGTAAGAATAATTGATGTTGGCTGATACTGGAGTGCTCATTCACATGAAGTAAGTTTCCTTAGAAATCTTAACCCCTAGAGGCATTTTAAAAGAAATATAAATAATTTTTTTAGGTATTTGTGTTGAAACTTTATTATTTATTTGAGGTGTTTGACTTTTCTAAGATAATATCCCTGTATTTTTGTTTGAAAATAGGGCTGTATGGCCGGGCGCGGTGGCTCAAGCCTGTAATCCCAGCACTTTGGGAGGCCGAGGCGGGTGGATCACGAGGTCAAGAGATCGAGACCATCCTGGTCAACATGGTGAAACCCCGTCTCTACTAAAAATACAAAAAATTAGCTGGGCATGGTGGCACGTGCCTGTAGTCCCAGCTGCTTGGGAGGCTGAGGCAGGAGAATTGCCTGAACCCGGGAGGCGGAGGTTGCGGTGAGCCGAGATCGCGCCATTGCACTCCAGCCTGGGTAACGAGTGAAAACTCTGTCTCCAAAAAAAAAAAAAAAAAAGAAAATAGGGCTGTATGTGAGAAAGCAGGTGAGAGGCATTATTATAAAAATGTCAAACAATAGAATTCAGAAAAGGTGGATAGTTATATAACAGTCATAAGAAAGCTTGACTTAAGGGGAAAGGCCGTATTTTCAGTACTCTAAATTCAATTTTAGACCCCATCCAAAATCCCTATGATTTTTTTTTTTTTTTCTTCCACTTACACTCTAAAGATGTAAAGAAAATGTAGAAGGCTGGGCGTGGTGGCTTTATACCTATATTCCTAGCACTTTGGTAGGGAGAGATGGGAGGATTGTTTGAGCCCAGGAGTTTTGAGACCAGCCTGGGCAAAATAATGAGATCATGTCTCTACAGAAAGAAAAAATAGCCAGATGTGGTGTGTGCCTGTGGTCCCAGTTCCCTTGGAGGCTGATCCTATCTAAAGAAAAAAATTCATAGAATAGAATCTTAGGGTGGGCCATGACTTAACAGTAGATCACTGATTGGAACAACCCATGCCCAAAAAGTTCATACTGTTTAAAAAGTAAATGTAATAGCTGAACTTGTTATTTTAAATAAAATTTTTTTTTCATTATAGGTGGATAGATACTTCTGAAGATAACACGCAGCGTGAGCCAACCAAGGAGGGAAGCCACAAGTTGTTAGACTGACAGCGTGTCTAGGTAAGTTGAAAGATTCTTAGTCTGTTACACTGTCCTCAGAAAAGCTCTTAGTGGTACAAAATGACAATACTAGTGTGGGAACCATTAATTACTTTTTTTTTGGAGAGGTTGAGACGGAGTTTCGCTCTTTTTTTTGTGGGGGGGGGGGACGGAGTTTCGCTGTTATTACCCAGGCTGGAGTGCAATGGTGCGATCTCGGCTCACCGCAACCTCCACCTCCTTGGTTCAGGCAATTCTCCTGCCTCAGCCTCCTGAGTAGCTGGGATTACAGGCACACGCCACCATGCCCGGCTAATTTTTTATATTTTTAGTAGAGACGGGGTTTCACCGTGTTGACCAGGATGGTCTCGGTCTCTTGACCTCGGCCTCCAAAGTGCTGGGATTATAGGCTTGAGCCACCGTTCCCGGCTGGAGTTTCGCTCTTGTTGCCCAGATTGGAGTGTAATGGTGTGATCTCAGCTCACTGCAACCTCTGCCTCCTGGGTTCAAGCTATTCTTCCTCAGCCTTCTCAGCTGGGATTACAGGCATGCGCCACCATGCCTGGCTAATTTTGTATTTTTAGTTTCGCCACGTTGGCCAGGCTGGTCTCAAACTCCTGACCTGAGGTGATCGGCCCACGGTGATCTGCCCACCTCAAGTCTCCCAAAGTGCTGGGATTACAGGCTTGAGCCACCCCGCCAGGCCCATTAATTACAATTAATGCCATATTTTTTGATAAGATTTCTTTGGTATTAGGGAGCTCACTTGACTGTTTGAGAATTTGGTAGCTTTGATTCTTGTATCCTTTGGAGTAATCATACCCTTTAATTAGCAGGATCAGGTGAGCTGTGTCCAGAAAACTAACGAGGAGTGCAAGGAGGAATGAACAATGTATTTCTCTCTAATAAAGACATTATCTTAATTATCCTTTGTTTTTGTTTTTTTAGCACTTATTTTCTAGAATTTTCCTGACCTGTTTGAGTGACATTTAATTAAAAAGGTCTGCATTACAGACAGAACCAGATTATAATACAGGATCCTATTGTGACTGTTTTGGCAGTGTTACTTTCAATCTCAATTACTGATCAGTTTTTATGGCTCTTTTGGATACTTGCCTTCGCTCTGTAATCTTTTTTTTTTTTTTTTGAAGTGGGTGGTCTTCCTCTGTTGCCAGGCTGGAGTACAGTGGTGCTATCTAGGCTCACTGCAACCTCTGTCTCCCAGGTTCAAGCAATTCTGCCTCAGCCTCCTGAGTAGTTGGGACTACAGGCATGTGCCACCACACCCAGCTAATTCATTTGCATCTTTAGTAGAGATGGAGTTTCACCATGTTGGCCAGGATGGTCTCAATCTATTGACCTCATGATCCGCCTGCCTTGGCCTCTGAAGTGCTGGGATTATAGGTGTGAGCCACCATGCCTGGCTATAATTTTTTTCTAAAATTAGCATGTTACTAATAACAGCCGTTACTACCTATATACCTTTCCTTGATTGGATTTCAGACATAATAGCATTTGGTATTTCCAACTTCTGTATGTACAAAATATTATGATTGTTATGGGATAGCTACACATTGCCTCACAAACAAGCCTAGTCAAATAATATAGTAGTATCCTCTTATCTGCAACCATGGTCAACCACAATCTCGGAGTTAATCTTTAAGTTTTAAATTATGGGCAGTTCTGAGAGGCATCCTGTCTTTCCCACCTTAGATGGGATATGGGTGGGAAGGTTGGCTACAGCATATCCATGCTGTATATGCTACCTGTCATCCAAAAAAAAATGACCAGGCTAGGCCAGGCTTTGGTACCATTTGTGGTTTTGGGCATCCACTGCGGGGGTCTTGGAATGTGTCTCCTCACAGACAAGGGAGGATTACTGTGTTTTGGTTGCTGTAAGTAGTAATGAAGGGCTATCAATTTCTCAAAGTCAAAATTGGATATGCATTGTGATCTGGGTATTTTTTGAGAATATCTAAATGTAAGGAAAATCTGGAATTGACTATAAAAGCTGCTTAATAAAAATTGTAAGTCAAATGATCTGTCCCCTTCACTCTTGGAGCCCTTGTACTAAAACTTGCTCAGCTGTTTGTCTGACACCAATATTTTTTTTTTTTTTTTTTTGAATACTGAAATAATCACAAAGGAAGAGTTAAGGTACATCATCTGCTCATCCCATGAAATTTGTTTTGAGTGGCTGTGTACAGTTAATCCCAGGAATGAGACCAAGATACGTTCATTGTTTTTCATTCTTTGTTTTTGAGATGGAGTTTAGCTCTTATTGCCCCGGCTGGAGTACAGTGGTGCAATCTGGGCTCAACACAACCTCCACCTCCTGGGTTCATGGAGTTCTGCCTCAGCCTCCTGAGTAGCTGGGGTTACAGGCATTCGCCACCATACCTGGCTAATTTTGTGTTTTTGGTAGAGATGGGGTTTCTCCATGTTGGTCAGGCTGGCCCTGAACTCTTGACCACAAGTGATCCGCCCACCTTTGCCTCCCAAAATGTTGGGATTACAGGCGTGAGCTACACCCCAAATCAAGAGTCTTGTTATTGTCGAGTTATTGTTGCTCAGGTCTGTTAATAGTTTTCCCAACTGTGGCTCTGAAGCCTTGTAGATCTCAAGGCAAAAACAATGTAACTGTATGTTATAGTGGTTAGAGGTATATGAGGTCATACTACCAGAAATAATACATTATTTCTGCAGTTTGCCTAGCTGCAATATCTGGCAACTTTCTTTAGTTGTTTGCTCATCTGTAAAATAAACACCTTTTTCATAAGGTCATTGAGATAGGAAATGACGCAAGAACATTTAGCAGTGCTAAAGGTACAAAAGCAGCACATGGAATTTTCAAGTCTCTATCAGTGACCAAGGTTCACAGGCAAAAAGGATATTTCCCTTAGTATACCATGTAATTAGAAAAGCCTGATTAACAGCTTTTTGATAGCAAGGCAGAAAATTTAACTTTCATATGTTGGAGTCCATAGGGGACAATCAGTAACAAAGAGCCTGCTCCTGAAAGGAGGAAGGCCATTGATTTGTTGTAAGTTTACTTAACCTCAAATGATAAGAATTAAATACAAGGATTGCTGCCTAGCAGGGTTGTAGATTAGTTGGTATGTTAAGTACTTGAGGCAGTGCTTGACTCAGGTGTTCTAAAATAGTAGTCTTCAAGGGTGGAGAAGCCTAGAACTTAAAACATGGCAAAGTCTACATTTTAACAAAATAATGGACACAAAATATTTTGTGTCTAAAACAGGTTTAGTTGTTAACAGACTTGAAAGAAGCATAAGCACTACTGAAATCATTGAAAGATTTGAGAGGAAAAGAAATTGTGGAAAGAAGACTCATAATTGGGGAAATACTCCATAGTAACATTGTTAACATGGCAATACTTGCCAAACTACAGATTCAACATAATCCTAGCTGATTTCTTGAAATTGATAAACTGATTATGAAATTCACATAGAATTTTAAGAGACCCAGAATAGCCAAAACAACCTTGAAAACAAATCTTGAAGAAAAGAAATCTTGAATTCACACTTTGATTTCGAAACTGCAAAGCAATGGTAGTCAAGGCTGTTGTACCAGTACAAGCGTAGACATAGATTAATATAGAATAGAATTGAAAGTCCAGAAATAAACACTCATGGTCAAACCGATTTTTGACAAGGGTTCCACAATTGTTCTATGGAGAAACAGTTTCAACAAGTGGTTCTGGGAAACTGGGCAGCCACACGCATAAGAATAGACTCCACCTCACACCATATACAAAAATTAAAATGGATCAAAATCCCATATATAAGAATAAAAGCTATAAATACTGCAACTGATAAGGGACTTCTATATAGAACATATAAAGAAAACTTATAATCTCAGCAGAGGCTGAGGCAGGAGGATCGCTTGAGGACAGGAATTCAAGACCATCCTGCATAACATGGCAAGAGCCTGACCACAAAATGCTTCAAAATTAGGTGAGTGTGGTGGCACACGCCTGTAGTCCCAGCTACTCAGGAGGCTGCTGTGGGAGGATCACTTGAGCCCAGAAGGCTAAGGCTGCAGTGAGCTGTGATGGCATCACTGCACTCCAGCCTGGGTGACAAAGCAAGACCCTGTCTCAAAAAACACACACACTTAAAACGTAGGCACTGACGCCTGTAAGTCCCAGCACTTTGAGAGGCCGAGGCAGGCAGATCACTTGAGGCCAGGAGTTCAGGACCAACCTGGCTAACAGTAAAACCCTGACTTAACTAAAAATACAAAAAATTAGCTGGGCGTCGTGCCTGGCACCTGTAATCCCGGCTACTCAGGAGACTGAGGCAGGTAAGCCAGGATTGTGCCACTGCACTCCAACGTGCACAACAACAAGAATCCATTTCATTAAAAAAAGCCACATAGGCAAAGATGATGAATAGATACTTCTCAAGGAAGATTAGCAAGTGGTTAATAAGTACATGAAAAGATATTAGACATTAGTCATTGGGGAATTCTATCAAAACCACTTTACACTCACTAGAAAGGCTAGAATCAAGATCAGCCTTGGTGGCTCATGCTTGTAAACTCAGCACTTTGGGCGGCCGAGGTGGGTGGATCACGAGGTCAGGAGTTGAGACCAGCCTGGCCAATATGGCGAAACACTGTCTCTACTGAAAGTACAAAATTAGGCCTGGTGGCACATGCCTATGATCCCAACTACTTGTTAGGCTGCCGCAGGAGAATCGCTTGAACCTGGAAGGTGGAGTTTGTAGTGAACCCAGTTCGTGCCATTGGGCTCCAACCTGCAGCAAGACCGAAACCACATCTCAAACAAAAAAAAAGTGGAATAAAAAACTCAAAAAACGTTGGCAAGGATATGGAGAGATTGGAACCCTTATACACCACTGGTGGAAATGTAAACTGGTGCAGCCATGCCGGAAAACAGTATTGCACTTGGGCAAATAATGAAACATTGAGTCACCATGTGACCCAGCAATTCCAATGCTCAAGAGAAACAAAAACATATTTGCTCAATAACTTGTATGTGGATATTTATAGCATCATTGATAATAGCCAAAAGGGCCAGGCTTGGTGGCTTACGTCTGTAATCCCAGCACTTTGGGAGGCCAAGGCAGGAGAATGGCTTGAACCCCCCAGAGTTTGGGACTAGCTAGCGTAGGCAGCTTGGTGAAACCCCATCTCTACAAAAAATAAAAAAATTAGCCGAGCATGGTGGCACAGTGCCTGTAGTCCCAGCTACTCAGGAGGCTGAGGTGGGAGGAACACCTGAGCCCAGGAGGTTGAAGCTGGAGTGAGCTGTGATTGTGCCACTGCACTCCAGCCTAGGTGGCAGAGTGAGATCCAGTCTCAATGATAATAGCTAAAAGGTAGAACCAACCCAAATGTCCATCAACTGATGAATGGATAAACAAAATGGAGTATATCCATACGAAAGAATATTATTAATCCATAACAAGGAGTGAAGTACTGATAACATGTCACAACCTGAATAAACCTTGAAAACATGCTAAGTGAAAGAAGCCAGTTACAGAAGATCACATACTGTATTCACTTGAAATGGCCAGAACAGGGAAATTACAGAGACAAAGCAGATGAGTAGAAGTGGCCAAGAGAGTGATGGGAAATAATAGGTGGATCATAGCTGAACAATGCAGGGTTTCTTCTTGAGGTAATGAAAATATTCTAGGTAAGGCACGGTGGCTCACACCTGTAATCCTAGCACTTTGGGAGGCTAAAGCAGTTGGATCACTTGAGGTCAGGAGTTGAAGATCAGCCTGGCCAACATGGTGAAACCCTATCTCTACTAAAAATAGAAAAATTAGGCTTGATGGTACATGCCTGTAATCCCAGCTACTTGGAGGTTCAAGCACTAGAATCACTTGAACCCAGTAGGTCAAGTTTTCAGTAAGCTAAGACTGTGCCACTATACTCCAGCCTGGGCAACAGAGTGAGACTCCATTTCAAAAAAAAAAAATATATATATATTATAAAACTGAGTGGTGATGGATGCAGATATCTGTGAATACACTGAAAACCATTACACTGTATAAATGGGTGAATGAACTGTTAGATGTGTGAATTATATATATATATATACACACACACACACATTTTTTTTTATTTTTTATTTTTTGAGACAGAGTTTCACTCTTGTTGCCAGGCTAGAGTGCAATGACACGATCTCGGCTCACTGCAACCCCTGCCTCCAGGGTTCAAGTAATTCTCCTGCCTCAGCCTCCCAAGTAGCTGGGATTACAGGCATGTGCCACCATGCCCGGCTAATTTTGTCTTTTTAGTAGAGATGGGGTTTCTCCATGTTGGTCAGGTTGGTCTTGAACTCCTGACCGCAGGTGATCCACCTGCCTCAGCCTCCCAAAGTGCTGGGATTATAGGCATGAGCCACTGTGCCCAGCGTGAATTATATTTAAAACTTTATTGAAAAAGGCTTCAGGAGTGGTGTAAGAAGAGGCCTTGGCCGGGCATGGTGGCTCATGCCTGTAATCCCATCGCTTTGAGAGGCCCAGGTGGGCAGATCACCTGAGGGCAGGAGTTTAAGACCGGCCTGGCCAACATGGTGAAACTCCAGCTCTACTAAAAATACAAAACAATTAGCTGGGCATGGTGGTGGTGGCACACACCTATAATTGCAGCTACTGGCAAGGCTGAGGCAGGAGAATCGTTTGAATCTGGGAGGTAGAGGTTGCAGTGAGCCAAGATCACATCACTGCACTCCAGCCTGGGCGAGAGAGTGAGACTCCATCTCAAAAAAAAAAAAAAAAAAAAAAAAAAGAGGTCTTGTAGGCACAGGTGAGATCATAAAAGCCCTTGCAGGCCATACTAAGGACTTTGGACTTTATTTGAAGAGCAATGGGAATTCTTGAACAAGAGGCATTGAGAGTATCTGGATTATTAAAATCACTTCCTCACTGGTTTTACCCCCTGCTCCACTGTGGTCTGTTTCTTAGCACTACCTCTAGTTCAGGTATCTATTGCTTCCTGACACACTACCCCTCAACTCAGTGGCTTTAAGACAACAACTCATTACGGTTTTGAGGGTTGGCTGGGCTCAGCCAGGCAGCTCCAGGTCAGAGGGACACCAGGGCTGAAGTCTTCTGAAGGTTGTTGGTGTCCAAGTCCAAGATGGCTAGTTTTCTCGCATGTCTGACAAGTCTGCTGTGATGGTTGGAACACTTACATTCTTTCTCTTTCCTCAAAATGATTAGATGTGTCTCAATTCCTAAAGGAAAAGGGACTGGTGATTGTTTTTGAGGACAGTGAGGAAGGGGGCTTTTGTACAGGATTCTACCCTGAGGCTGTGGTATGGAGAGGGAGAAGACACCTGAATGACCGACTCTGTGGTAGTGATCACAATGGATTGGAAATCTGACCTGCGTCAAGAGAAAAGGGCAATAAGGGAGGCCAGTCTGAGGATAGGGCTTTGAACTGAGCAGTAAAAAACATTTGTATGATGACTTCTCCCTTGGCAACACCTAAAGAAGAATTCTTGCATCTGAGAATTTATTAATATTTTATCTTATGTCTTAGGCATACTCTCCATTTTCCTATTGGTTTGGAACCAGGAATTTCTTTTCATCAATTTTTTTTTTTTTTTTTTTTGAGAGGGAATCTTGCTCTGTCACCCAGGCAGTAGTGCAATGGCCCGATCTCGGCTCACCACAGCTTCTGCCTCCTGGTTTCAAGTGATTCTCCTGCCTCAGCCTCCTGAGTAGCTGGGATTACAGGCATGCACCACAACACCTGGCTAATTTTTATATTTTTAGTAGAGAAGGGGTTTCACCATGTTGGCAAGGCTGGTCTCGAACTCCTGACCTCATGATCCGTTTGCCTTGGCCAAAGTGCTGGAATTACAGGTGTGAGCCACCACACCCAGCCCTGTTTTCATCAAATATTAAAATAAAAACCTTTGGCTGGTGAATTTAACAAAATGGTGGTAGTACCACAAGGACTTCTGGAAAAACTAAAGATCTTGATGATATAGACCCGGTTTATTTAGTTTTCTTATTTTCTGTTTCAAACTTTTTGAGACTGGGGTCTTTCTTGCCCAGGCTACAGTACAGTGGCACGATCACAGCTGACTACAGTCTTGACTTCCCTGGCTCAAGCGATCTTCCTGCCTCAGTCCATTAAGTAGCTGGAACCACAGACATGCCCCACCAAGCCTGGCTCATTTTTTTATTTTGTAGAGACAGGGTCTCACTATGCTGTCAAGGCTGATCTCCAAATTAACATATGCATCACTTCACATACTTATCATTGATCTGTGGTGAGAACAATGAACACCCATTCTCTTAGTGATTTGCAAGTGTGCAATACATTGTTATCAACTGTAGTCACCATGGTGTACAGTGGAACTCTTGAATTCATTCCCCCTAACTGAAATTTCGTGTCCTTTGACCAACATCTCCCCAGTCTTCTCACCCTCCATCCCCTGGTAACTGCCGTTATACTCTCTGCTCCTATGAGTTTGACTTTTTTTAGATTCCACGTATGAATGAGACCACGTATGAATGAAATATTTGTCTTTCTGTGCCTAGCTTCTTTCACCCAGGTAATGTCCTCTAAGTTCATCTGTGTTATCAAAGATGACAGAATTTCCTTCTTGTAAAGACTGAATAGTACTCCACTATGTATGTATCTTATTTTTTTTGTTGTTTTGTTTTTCAGACGGACTCTCGTTCTGTAGCCCAGGCTGGAGTGCAGTGGCGCGATCTCAGCTCACTGCAACCTCCGCCTCCCGGGTCCCAGTTCAAGCAATTCTCCTTCCTCAGTTTCCAGAGTAGCTGGGATTACAGGCATGCACCACCATGCCCAGCTAATTTTTGTATTTTTAGTAGAGACGGGGTTTCACCATGTTGGCCAGGCTGCTCTTGAACTCCTGACCTTGTGATCCGCCCACCTCAGCCTTCCAAAGTGCTGGGATTACAAGCATGAGCCACCATGCACGGCCCTTATATTTTCTTTATCTGTTTACCCGTCAGTGGACACTTGGATTGATTCCATAGCTGCCTTCACTCCTGCACCTTTTGTTCATGACATAGTTTCCTTCCTAAAACTCTCGCCTGATCTCTTCTGCTTAGAATCACTTTCTCTTGTACAACAAAGTTCAAAATTCCTTATGAGGTCACACAAATGTGGTTCTTTTTTTTTTTTTTTTTTGAGACAGAGTCTGGGACTGTCACCCAGGCTGTAGTGCAGTGGTGTGATCTCGGCTCACTGCAACCTCTGCCTCCTGCGTTCAAGCAATTCTCCTGCCTGTTCTTTGTTTAGTTACATCTTGCGTTATGCCATTAAAACTATGCTATACGTAAACCAAACTCTGTTTCCCTGAGTGTATCTTGGGTTTTCTTCCTCTTTGCCTTTGTACACATTGCTCCAGCTTTGCCCTTCATTTGTCAGGCTGGCAAAAGCCAGCTTTTATATATATTATTTTCTAGGGCACTTTTGTTATAGCAAATACCAACTCCTTTTTTATTGTAAATGGACAATTTATAATTGTATAGGTTTATGGGTTCTGTGAAGAAGGTGTTACGTGGGGAAAAAATTTGTGGGGTACAAAATGCTGTTACAATGTATGAATGCAATGTGAAATAATTAAATCAATCTAGTTAACATATCCGTCACCTCAAATACTTAACATTGTTTGTGGCAAGAACACTTGAAATTTACCTAGCAATTTCGAAATTTACAACACTCTACTATTAACTATATTCACCATGCTGTGCAATAGAATACATATAAAGAGAAAACATATTCTCTCTGTTTGAAATTGTATACCCTTTGGGCCAGGCACAGTGGCTTATGCCTGTAATCCCAGCACTTTGGGAGGCCAAGGCGGGTGGATCACTTGAGATCAGGAATTCGAGACCAGCCTGGCTGACATGGTGGAACCCCGTCTCTATTAAAAATGCAGAAAAAAAAATAGCTGGGTGCGGTGGTGCATGCCTGTAATGCCTGTAGTACCAGCTACTCAGGAGGCTGAGGCAAGAGAGTCACTTGAACCTATGAGGTGGAGGTTGCATTGAGCCAAGAATGCGCCACTGTAGTCCAGCCTGGACAACAGAGCGAGACTCACTCTCAAAAAAGGAAACAAACAAACAAAAAGCCCAAGAAATTGTATACCGTTTAACCATCGCCTCCCATTTCCCCAACCTCCAGCTTTTGTCACCATCATTCTATTCTCTGCTTCTTTAAATTTGTTGTTTTGAATTCTACATGTAAATGAGAACATGTTTATTTGTCATTCTGGGCCTGACTTATTTCACTTAGCATAATGTTCTCCAATTCCGTCAGTGTCGTCACAAATGTCAGAATTTCCTTCTCTTTTTCTGTTCTTTTTTTTTTTTTGAGATGGAGTCTCACTCTGTCACCCAGGCATGATCTCAGCTCACTGAAACTTCTGCCTCCCAGGTTCAAGTGATTATCCTGCCTCATCCTGTTAGTAGCTGGGATTACAGGCATGTATCACCATGCCCGGCCAATTTTTTTTATTTTTTAGTAGAGACAGGGTTTTGCCATGTTGCCCAGGCTGGTTTCAAACTCCTGACCTCAAGTGATCTGCCCACCTTGGCCTCCCAAAGTGTTGGAATTACAAGCACCAGACACTGCACCCACCCAGAATTTCCTTTTTTTTTTTTTTTCTTGGAGACACAGTGGCATGATCTTGGTTTACTGCAACCTCTGCCTCACAGGTTCAAGCCATTCTCTTGTCTCAGCCTCCCGAGTAGCTGTGACTACAGGCGCATGCCACCATGCCCGCTAGTTTTTTTGTATTTTAGTAGAGATGGTTTCACTGTGTTGCCCAGGCTGATCTCGAACTCCTGAGCTCAGGCAATCCACTCACCTCAGCCTCCCAAAGCACTAGGATTACAGGTGTGAGCCAACGTGCCTGGCCCAGAATTTCCTTCTTTTTAAAGGCTGAATAGTATTCCATTATATATATGCACTATATTTTTTTAAAAAATCTATTCATCTGTTGATGGGCAGAGGTTGACTCCATAACTTGGCGACTGTGAATAGTGCTGCAATGAACATAGGAGTGCATATCCCTTTAACAAACTGATTTCAAGTCTTTCACATTAATATTCAGAAGTGAGATTTCAGGATCATATAATTCTATTTTTAGTTTTTTTAAAATTTCCATTATTGTTTTCCATAATTTATATTTTGCACCAATTTATATTTCCACCAACAGTGTACAAGCGTTTCCTTTGCTCTACATCCACACCAACACTTTTCTTTTTTTATTTGAAAATATTCTGTTTTGAAATAAAGTACAGGATGATTAAAAATACAATAATAAATATTTTAAAATACATTCTGACAGGTGAGAAATATCTCATATTTATTAAATATGAGAAATATTTATTATTTATTAAATAAATAAAGCCAAGAAATATCTTGGCTTTAATTTGCATTTCTCTAATGATTAGTGACACAGCATTTTTTATTACCTGTTGGCTGTTTACGTGTCTTCTTTTGAGAAATGTTTCTATCACTGGAATGCAAGGATGGTTCAACATATGCAAATCAATAAATGTGACATGCCACATAAACAGAATGAAAAACAAAAACCATATAATCATATCACTAGATGCCAACAAGCAGCAAATACCAACTTTTAAGATACTTGCAGTTTTCTTTATTTTTTCTTTTTTTATTTGACAGAGTCTTGCTCTGCTTCCCAGGCTGGAGTGCAATGGCTTGATCTCAGCTCACTGCAACCTCTGTCTCTCAGGCTCAAGCCATCCTCCCCACCTCAGCCCTCCAAGTAGCTGGGACTACAGGGGCACACCATCACACCTGGCTAATTTCTTTTTATTTTCAGTAAAGACAAGGGTCTCTTCATGTTCCCCATGCTGGTCTCAAACTCTTGAGCTCCAGGGATGCACCCATTGTGGCTTCTCACAGAGATTACAGTCTTGAGCCACCAGGACTGGCCCCTTTTTTTTTTGTTTTTGTTTTTGTTTTTTTAAATTTTATTTTTAATTTAAAAATTTTCAAAATTTCAATGTTCCAATAAGTTATTGGGAGTACAGGTTTGGTTACATGAGTAAGTTCTTTAGTAGTGATTTGTGGGATTTTGGTGCACTCGTCACCCAAGCAGTATACACTGCACCGTATTTGTAGTCTTTTACCCCTCACCACCCTCCCACCATCCTTCACCCTGCCCACCTGTTTTATGTTTTTTTGATTAAGTTATTTCTAATTTGTACCTGCTTAAGGGAGGTGCACGCATGTGCGCCTGCGTGCGCGCGCACACACACACACATGCACACAAATAGAAATGATTATTAGTTTTTAAATTTTATTTTAAGAAATGGTGCTAGATTCCAACTCCTGGGATCAAGGAGTCCTCCCACCTCAGCCTCCCAAGTAGCTGGAACAACAGGGCCTGGCCCCACTGCACCTGGCTGATTATTCTGTTTTGTGCTCTTCATTGTTTACCAGTCATTCTCTATTGGATTTATTTTTATCTTTCTTTAAAAAATATATTTACATTTTAAAATCCATTTATTATATAGAGACCTTAAAACTAAACACTTACTGTATTCTTTTTTGTCTTAACAACTTTTATTTTAAATTCAGAGGTACATGTGCAGGATGTGCAGGTTTGTTACATAGGTAAATGTGTGCCATGGTTGTTTGCTGTACAGATTATCCCATCGCCTAAGCCCAGCATCCATTAGCTATTCTTCTGGTTGCTCTCCCTCCTCCCACCCCCCAGCCTCAAGTGATCCTTCTGCCTCGACCTCCCAAAGTGCTAGGATTACAGGTTCGAGCCACCCATGCCTGGCTCCCACGGAACTTTAAATGGCAGGAAGCGGCTGGGCGCGGTGGCTCACGCCTGTAATCCCAGCACTTTGGGAGGCCGAGGCGGGTGGATCACGAGGTCAAGAGATCAAGGCCATCCTGGTCAACACGGTGAAACCCTGTCTCTACTAAAAATACAAAACATTAGCTGGGCATGGTGGCGCATGCCTGTAATCCCAGCTACTCAGGAAGCTGAGGCAGGAGAATTGCCTGAACCCAGGAGGCGGAGGTTGCGGTGAGCCGAGATCGCGCCACTGCACTACAGCCTGGGTAACGAGAGCGAAACTCCGTCCCAAAAATAAATAAATAAATAAATAAATAAATAAAAATGGCAGGAAGCATGTATTATTGGACTTTATATCCTCTGTGGCACACCTGGCGTGAATAAATTCTAAGTAGCCATATAATGAAAGAGTCCCTACTTCACTGAGGAGACAGCCTGAGAGAATGTGGAGTATTTAAAGTCTCAGAGCTAGTAAATAGCAGAGTCACACTCAGATCCAGGATTTTTGATTCCAAGTTCAGTATCCTATTCACTGTACCTGAGACACTTTTTTTTTTTTTTTTTTTAGATGGAGCCGCCCAGACTGGAGTGCAATGACTCTACCTCGGCTCACTGCAATCTCCACCTCCCAGGTTCAAGTGATTCTCCTGACTCAGCCTCCTAAGTAGCTGGGATTACAGGCACCCACCTCCATGCCTGGCTAATTTTTGTATTTTTGGTAGAGACGGGGTTTCATCATGTTGGCCAGGCTGGTCTCGAACTGCTGACCTCAGCCTCCTAAACTGCTGGGATTACAGGCGTGAGCTACCGCACCCTGCCTGTACCTGAGATACTAATGATAACTTACAGTTTATTCAGCCAACAAATATTTGTTATTGTCCACTCTTAGGAAATAAACTAGTCCTTTGCTTTGAGACATAGCATTTCCTATAAATTATCGTAAAGTTGTGGGAGAAAAGTGATGTCTTCGATAGTTCACACTGAAGATTGCAAATAACATAATCTTATATTTTGTTGCTTTTGATAAATAGGCTTTCTTCATACTAAACACCAAAGCTCACTTTTGCTTTTACCCCATCTGGTAACTAGATCATTTCTGCATGTACTTTCCTGGCAGCTTTGCATTTCACTTTACTTACTATTTTTCATTTTTCACAAGGATCATTCTAATTTTGAATTTTTTAAAAAATCCAACTCTGCTTTACATTCCCAGTTGAAACACAAAAATGTTGAGAAATATATAGATTTATCTTCTTGTGTCTAATTACCTGGGCCTGCTACTCAGTTCTTTTAGTAGCAGACAGGTCCGTTTGTAATAATATTTATCATGGCTACTACCCAGGATAATAGTTTTAAGAATTACTAAAGCAAAATCAAATAGGTGAAATAACTTTGTAAACTACAATTTTGCATTGTATAGTTTACAAACTTATTTCATTCATATTTTACTTCTCCCCGCACTATAACCTTGAGTGGTGGTCATGGTAAAATCATTTATTTGTTTTACTTTATTTTTTTGAGACAGGGCCTGGCTCTGTCACCCAAGCTGGAGGGAATTGGCAAGATCTCAGCTCACTGCAACATCTACCTCCTAGGCTTAAGCCATGCCAAGTGGTTGGGACCACAGGTCCATGCCACCACTCTCGGCTAATTTTTGTATTTTTTGTAGAGACCAGGCTGGTCTCAAACTCACGAGCTCAAGGGATCCACCTGCCTTGGCAGGTGCACGCCACCATTCCCAGCTAATTTTCCTTTTTTTTCTTGTAGAAACAGGGTCTCACTCCGTCACCCAGGCTGGAGTGCAGTTACACAATCTTAGCTCACTGCAGTCTTGAACTCCTGACCTCAAGTGATCCTCCTGCCTCAGCCTCCCAAAGTGTTGAGATTACCGGCATGAGCCACTGCACGTGGTCAGGAGGTTTTTTGTTTGTTTGTTTGTTTGTTTTTTTGGCAGAGTCTCTCCCTGTCGCTCAGGCTGGAGTGCAGTGGCATGATCTTGGCTCGCCGTAACCTCCACCTCCTGGGTTCAAGTGATTCTCCTGTCTCAGCCTCCCAAGTAGCCGGGACTACATGGCCGAGCCACCATGCCTGGCTAATTTTTTTTGTATTTTTAGTAGAGATGGAGTTTCACTGTGTTGGCCAGGCTGGTCTCAAACTCCTGACCTCAGGTGATCCACCTGCCTCAGCCTCCCAAAGTGCTGGGATTACAGGCGTGAGCCTCCGCGCCTGGCAGGCCAATTCTTTTTATTTTCCACGTCAACAAGTTACTGGACATGGACTGTCTCTAGCAGGGTAGGGGGCGGGGGTAGGGGTATACATGTAGGTGAGGCAACTCCTTTCAGCTGAGGACAGTTCCCAGAGAGGGATGCAGTTGTGAGCCTGCAGGACAGCTGGGGAGTGAGTGTTCTGAAGGAGAGACCTGGTGGGGCAGCACAGAGTAGGTCACAAGACAGGCATTGATGCGGAGCTTGGGTGAGACTACAGGGCTTGCAAGGCAGATTTGGGAATCATCAGCATGTAGGTAATAGTTGGAGTCATGGGCATCAATAAGGTTGTCCAGGGATATAGATAAAGTGAGACAAGAAGGAATCAGAGAATGGACCTCTCAGAACACTAGAGTGTAGGGGTGTGAGTGTACAAAGAGTCCACGAAAGAGACTAAGAAATAGGATACAGAGAAATAAGAGGCTCCAGGACAGGAGAGAAGATAGTCTATAAAACGATGTTTGGGAGGCAAAGAACGGTATTAAAGTCAGGGCTGCAGTTACATGGCTCAACTTCAGCTAGGAGGTTTTTCTATTCCTGATTCCAGAGGCAAGAGCAGGGCATCTGGTGTTTTCATGCTGACGATCCTGGTGTTTGCTGTGCTGTGAGTAAAAAACCATTTGTCTCTCTCTGATCCACCGAGTTTTATTTTTAGTACGTATGAGATTATGGAAGCTAATCAGCTTGTGTGCTGAGCCACCTTCCTCGGAGTCTTGTTATTCTTCACAATCTTTTGTGGGATCTTGGTTCTTCAGTGACCATGTTTAAAGTTCTTTTCTTACAGACAGCATACAGTTGAGTCTTGCTTTTTTTAAATGAAGTCTGACAATCTCCGTTTCTAATGGAGTATAACTTTAGACCATATAGTTAATGTAATTATCAACGTGGCCAGATTTAAGTCTTGTAATTTGTTTTCTATTTGTTCTGTCCTTTGTTCCATTTTCCCTCTTTTTTCTGGTGTCTTTTGGATTAATTGAAAATGTTTACCATTCAATTTTATCTTCTGTATTGACTTATTATTCTTCTCAGTTTAATCATCTTAGTGCTTGCTCTAAAGCTATAATATATATCTTTAACTTATCACTCTTGACCTTCAAATATATACCACTTCACACACAAGGTAAGGACCTTAAAACAACATATTTCAATTCCTTTTTTCCATCATTTGTGTTATTGTACTTTATTTCTATTTATGTTTTAACCCCTAAAAAGAAATTATTTTTGCTTGGACACTCAAATATCTGTTAAATAGACTTGACAGCTAGGAAGAATTATATACACACATACATCTACACACACATATATATTATATACATATGTATACACACGCATATATTATATATACATGTATACACACACACATATTCACTCTTCATTCATTTGTATAAATCTGAATTTTCATTTGATATTATTTTACTTCAGCCTGAAGAACTTTCTGCAACATTTCTTATACTACATGTCCCAGTGATGCATTTTTTCACTTTTTGTCTAAAAATTATTTGTTTTGCCTTTATTCTGAAAAATGTATTAACTAGATATAACACACACACACACACACACACACACACACACACACACACACAATTGTAGGTTAATGGGCTTCTTTCAGCACTTTAAAGGTGCGATATCATTGTGTTCTAGCTTGCATGGTTACTTTCCTTTTTTTTTTTTTAAAGACAGGGTCTTCTTTTGTTGCCCAGGGTGGAGTGCAGAAGCACGATCATGACTCACTGCAGCCTCAACCTTCCAGGCTCAAGCAATTCTCCCATGTCACCCTCCCAAGTAGCTGGGACTACAAGCGTGGGCCACTATGCCTGATTAATTTTTTATTTAAAAAAAAATATATATATATATATATTTTTTTTTTTTGGAGACGGAGTTTCACTCATGTTACCCAGGCTGGAGTGCAATGGCGCGATCTCGGCTCACCGCAACCTCCGCCTCCTGGGTTCAGGCAATTCTCCTGTCTCAACCTCCTCAGTAGCTGGGATTACAGGCACGCGCCACCATGCCCAGCTAATTTTTTGTATTTTTAGTAGAGACGGGGTTTCACCGTGTTGACAAGGATGGTCTCGATCTCTTGACCTCGTGATCCACCCGCCTCGGCCTCCCAAAGTGCTGGGATTACAGGCTTGAGCCACCGCGCCCGGCATATATATATATTTTTTTAAGCCTACAGCACCCGGTATTGCCAGGCAGTCTCCCATCCAAGTACTAACCAGGCCCAACCCTACATAGCTTCCAGAGATTAGATGAGATCGGGCACGTTCAGGGTGGTATGGCCATAGACTCTTTTTTTCTTTTGAAATGGAATCTTGTTCTGTCACCCAGGTTGGAATGCAGTGGTATGATCTTGGCTCACTGCAACCTCCGCTTCCCAGGTTCAAGCGATTCTTCTGCCTTATCCTTCCAAGTAGCTGGGATTACAGGCACCCACCACCACGCCTAGCTAATTTTTGTGTTTTTAGTAGAGATGGAGTTTCACCATGTTGGCCAGGCTGGTCTCGAACTCCTGACCTCAGATGAGCCTCAGCGTCCCAAAGTGCTGGGATTACAGGCATGAGCCACTATACTCGGCCAGTGTTTTTGATTTTTAGTAGAGATTTTTCTGTGTGGCCCAGGTTAGTCTCCAGCTCCTGAGCTCAAGCAGTCCTCTTGCCTTAGCCTTCCAAATGCTGGAATTACATGTGTGAGCCACTGCAGCCAGCCAAGTTTGCATTGCTTCTAATGAGAAATTAGTTGTCATCTTTCTAGTTGCTTGTAAGCTTTTACCTCTATCTCTGATTTTCAGCATCTTGATTATTATGTGCCTTGGGATGGTTTGCTGTCTGTTATCCTGCTTCAGAATTGTTGAAAATCCTGAGTCTATGAGGTTATAGTTTCATCAAATTTTAAAAGTTGATTCCAGCACCTTGGGAGGCTGAAGTAGGCAGATTACTTGAGCCTGGGAGTTTAAGACCAGACTGGGCAACATGGTAAAACCTCAACTCTACAAAAAAATAAAAAATAAAAAATTAGCTGGCCATGGTGGTGTGCACCTGTAGTCTCAGCTACTTGGGAGGAATCACTTGAGCCTGGGAAGGTCGAGGCTGCAACAAGTCATAATTGCACCACAGCCCTCCAGCCTGGGTGACAGAATGAGACTCTGTTTCAATAAAAATAATTATAATAATAAATAAAAATTTTAAAATAGGCCAGGCATGGTGGCTCATGCTTAAAATCCCAGCACTTTGGGATGCCAAGGTGGGTGGATCACAAGGTCAAGAGATCGAGAACATCCTGGCCAACATGGTGAAACCCTACAAAAATTAGCTGGGCATGGTGGCACATGCCTATAGTCCTAGCTACTCAGGAAGCTGAGGCAGGAAAATTGCTTGAACCCGGGAGGTGGAGGTTGCAGTGAGCTGAGATCGTGCGTTTGCACCCCAGCCTGGTGTCAGAGTGAGACTCTTTCTCAAAAAAACAAACAAAAAATTAAAAATTAAAATTGGTCATTACTTCTTGGAATATTTTTTGTGCCCTCTTCCTTTTCTTAGACTTTTATTATATATAAGTTGGATTGTTTGACATTTTCCCACAGGTCATTGAAACTCTTTTCATCTTTTTCTTTTCTTTTTTTTTTTTTGAGACGTATTCTTACTCTCTCACCCAGGCTGGAATGCAATGGTGTGGTCTCAACTCCGCCTCCCGGGTTCAAGCAATTCTCCTGCCTCAGCCTCCTGAGTAGCTGGGAATAGAGGTGCATGCCACTACACCTGGCTAAATTTTGTATTTTTAGTAGAGACAGGGTTTCACTATGTTGGCCAGGCTGGTCTTGAACTCCTGACTTTGTGATCTGCCCACCTTGGCCTCCCAAAGTGCTGGGATTATAGGCATGAGCCACTGCGCCCGGCCTATCTTTTTCACTTATTTTCTTTGCCTTAGGGCTTCAGTGAATTTAAAGACATGATTTGCTATGTCTTCAAGTTCACTGATCTTTTCTTTTTTTTTTTTTTCTGATCTTTTCTTCTGTAGTGTCTAATCTCCTATATCCCCAACAAGTAAAATTTTCATTTCAGATATTCTTTCATCTCTAGAAGTTCAATTCATTTTATTTTAATATTTTCTCTTCCCTATGTTCATGTTTTTCCTTGTATACATGTATATAACCTTATTAGCTGCTTTTAGCATTCTTGTCTGCAATTTCATCATTTTTGTTATCCTGGGGTTTTGTTTGCTTGTTTGTTTTTTAAGACTCACTCTGTCACCCAGGCTGGAGTGTGGTGGTGTAATCTTGGCTCACTGCAATCTCTGCCTCCCGGGTTCAATTGATTCTCCTGCCTCAGCCTCCCTAGTAGCTAGGATTACAGGTGTGTGCCACCATGGCTGGCTAATTTTTGTATTTTTAGTAGAGATAGGATTTTACCATGTGGGCTAGGCTGATCTCAAAACTCCTGACCTCAGATGATCCTCCCACCTCAGCCTCCCAAAGTGCTAGGTGTGAGCACCAAGCCTGGCCTTTTTTTTTTTTTCTATTATCTGATTTTTTTTCTACTGCTATGGTTCACATTTTCCTGCTCATTGACATGTCTAATAATTTTTTATTAGATGCTGGACATTGTCAATATTATGTTGTTGAATGTCTTACTTTTAAGAGTATTAGTTTTGCCAGGCATGGTGGCTCACACCTGTAATCCAAGCACTTTGGAGGCCAAGGCGGGTGGATCACCTGAGGTCGGGGGTTCAAGACCAGCCTGACCAACATGGTGAAACCCCGTCTAAAAAAAAAAAAAAAAAGAGTATTAGTTTTGTTTTGGCAGGCAATTAGATTTGATAGAGCAAGTCTGGAGTGATCTTTTCTCTAGGACTAATTCTAGTATTTCTACTGGATGCCTCAGGTGTGTAACAAGGAATAGTCAGAATGTGAATGTCTCCCAGGCCTGTGTAAGCTCAAGGAATTGTTTAACTTATAACTCCTTGGCTGTTCCTTTTTCAATAATTGTTTTTTTCTCTGACCTTGTGGAGTCTTGTTCTATACATGCACAGCTTAAATTAGTATTCTGCCAAGAACTCAAAAGAAATTTTATGCATATTCTTTTTCTGTGTAGCTCTCTTCTTTCTAGTATTTTGTTCCATAAATTCCGGCTGCTTCACACTTATCAAACTCCAATCTCTGGCCAGGCGTAGTGGCTCATGCCTATAATCCCAGCACTCTGGGAGGCCAAAGCAGGTGGATCACCTGAGGCCAGAAATTCAAAACCAGCCTGACCAACATGGGGAAACCTCATCTCTACTAAAAATACAAAAATTAGTCAAGTGTGGTGGCACCTGCCTGTAATCCTAGCTACTCAGGAGGCTGAGGCAGGAGAATCACTTGAACCCAGGAAGTGGAGGTTGTAGTGAGCCCAGATCGTCCCACTGCACTCCAGCCTTTTCCAGACTCTGTCTAAAAACAAAACAAAAAAACCCCTCCAATCTCTGTTTCTTCAATGGAGCAAGGCCTCCATGCTCTTGTTTGGGTCCTCTTTTCTATGCCATGGTTGGATAAAGCTTCCAGGCGGATAGCTGTGACAATCATAGGGCTTGCCTCATTTACTCTTTTACGTTTACCCTTTTTTCAGGAATCAGAATCCTGTATAGCCTGTTTTCTAATGTGCTATGGATTGAATTGTGTCCTCCAAAAATCCAGTTGAAGTCTTAACCCCTAGTGGATGTCAGGATGTGACTATATTTGGAGATAGGGCCTTCCAAGAAGTAATTAAGGTAAAATGAAGGCATATGAGTGGATCCTTACTCCATCATGAGAAAAGGAAGAATCACCATGCATGAGTGGACCACTTGAAGACCAGGAAAGAACACAGCAAGTAGGCAGCCCACTGCAAGCCAAGGAGAAAGACCTCAGAAGAAATTAAACTGCCAACACCACCATCTTGAACTTCTACCCTCAAGAACTGTGAGAAAATACATTTCTGCTTTTTTTCTTTTTTTTTTTGCGATGGCATTTCACTCTTTCACCTAGGCTGGAGTGCAGTGGTGTGATCTCGGCTCACTGCAACCTCTGTCCCCCAGGTTCAAACAATTCTCCTGCCTCAGCCTCCTGAGTGGCTGGGATTACAGGTGCCCACCACCCTGACCAGCTAATTTTTGTATTTTTAGTAGAGACAGGGTTTCACCATGTTGGCCAGACTGGTCTCGAACTCCTGACCTCAAGTGATCTGCCCAACTTGAGTGCTGGGATTACAGGCATAAGCCACTGCTCCTGGCCTAGCCACCAGTCTGGTATTTTGTTATGGCAGCCTTAGCAAACACTTATGAACAGCAGTTGTTTCATATACTTCATGCAGTTTTGTAGTTGTTTACAGCATTAAGGAAAATCTGGTACCAGTTTTTTGTCTGAGCTGGAAGCTGAATACAACAGATTTGTTTTAACAGAGGACAGAACGAGTTGGAAAAAGTTATGAATAGTCACATGAATCTCCATTTTACACAGGAAAACATAATGAACATTAAAAAAAACAGCTTAAATGAAGTAATTGATGTACAATAAACTGCACATATTTAAAGTACAAATTTGATACAGTTTGACATATGTATACACCCATAAGATCATTATCACTGTCAATCTAAATACTAAACAGAGAGGCTGTCTCTAAAAAAAAGAGATTTATTCGGGAGTTAGGCTTTGCAATGGGAATATGTCTGCCACAGTCAACTATGTGTACATATTGAGGAGGTAAAGAAAGACAAAGGTTTCGGCTGGGCGCGGTGACTCACGCCTACAATCCCAGCACTTTGGGAGACTGAGGTGGGCAGATTACATGAGGCCAGGAGTTTGAGACCAGCCTGGTCAACATGGCAAAAACCCCGTCTTTACTAAAAACAGAAAAATTTGCTGGGCACGATGGTGCACATCTGTAATCCCAGCTGCTTGGGAGACTGAGGCATGAGAATCGCTTGAACCCGGGAGGTTGCAGTGAACCAAGATCACACCACTGCACTTTAGCCTGGGTGACAGAGGGAAATTCTCTTTTTTTTTTTTTTTTTTT
>NW_016107592.1:3056747-3060894 GCF_001604975.1 Cebus imitator
AGTTTCACTCTTGTTGCCCAGGCTGGAGGGCAAAGGCGCGATCTCAGCTCACCACAACCTTCGCCTCCCAGATTCAAGTGATTCTCCTGACTCAGCCTCCTGAGTAGCTGGGATTACAGGCGTGTGCCACTATGCCTGGCTAATTTTGTATTTTTTTAGTAGAGACGGGATTTCTCCATGTTGGTCAGGCTGGTCTCGAACTTCTGACCTCAGGTGATCCACCTGCCTCACTCAGCCTCTCAAAGTGCTGAGGTTACAGGCATGAGCCACCGTGCCTGGCCCCAAGGTGCAGGGATTATAGGCGTGAGCCACTGCGTGAGGCCCTCTTTTTTAAATTTTAAATTTGGTGATGTCCAAAATTTAAACACTAGTTATAATACTCAACATAATAGTAAATTTCAATGCTGAAAAGCTCTATAAAAGAATCTATGCTTAATAGTCACATTCTATCTAATGCTGTTTTTTCTCTTACTGAGAATAAAGCTTTTTTTTTTTTTAATTTTTTTTTTTAAATATAAAGATGGGGTTTCACCACGATGGCCAGGCTGGTCTTGAACTCCTGACCTCAGGTGATCCACCCACCTCGGCCTCCCAAAGTGCTAGGATTACAGGCGTGAGCCACAGCGCCCGGCCGAGAATAAAGCCTTTTTAAAGCACTGACCATAGGTGTTGGTTTGCGGTTCCGATTGTTGATCTCTGCTCACGGCAACCTCAAACTCCTGGGACAAATGATTTTCCTACTTCAGCCCCCAAGTAGCTGGTGTGCACCACCAACCCTAATTTGTGTTTTTAGTAGAGAAGGGGTTTCACCATGTTGCCCAGGGTGGTCTTGAACTCTTGAGCTCAAGTGATCTGCCCTCCTGGGCCTCCCAAAGTTCTGGGATTATAGGCGTGAGCCACCTAGCCTTGATTGTAAAATTACCTTTCATTAGGTATACACTGCTTATTAGAGGACTGGACTTTTCAGCTCTTCCATACTGTGCATTACACCTGAGGTCAGGAGTTCCAGACCCCATCTCTACTAAAAATGCAAAAAAATTTAGCCGGGCATGGTGGTGCGCACCTGTAATCCCAGCTACAAGGGAGGCTGAGGCAGGAGAATCGCTTGATACCGGGAGGCAGAGATTGCAGTGAGCAGAGATCTCGCCACTTATTGCCTGGGCGATAAGAATGAGACTCCGTCTTAAAAAAAAAAAATAGTATAGAAGATTCTATTATGCCTCATTCCTGTAGACTACTATTTAGACATCATTCATTATTTAAAAAAGACCAGAATAGGTGATTTTCAAAACCTCAAGAAAAAGAAAGTTACTTTTTTTTGAGACAGAGCTTTGCTCTTGTTGTCCAGGCGAGAGTGCAGTGGCTCAATCTCAGCTAACTGCAGACTTTGTCTCCTGGGTTAAAATTCTCATGCTTCAGCCTCCTGAGTAGCTGGGATTACAGGCATTCACCACCACACCTGACAATTTTCTTTATATTTTTAGTAGAGAGGGGGTTTCACTGTGTTGGTCAGGCTGGTCTCAAACTCCTGACCTCAGGTGATTCACCTGCCTCAGCCTCCCAAAGTGCTGGGATTACAGGCATGAGTTGGGATTACTGTGCCTGATCAGAAAGTTACTCTTATGAAGTTATTTCTGTTTTATTTATTTTATCATATTTATTTTAGAGATGAGGTCTCACTCTGTTGCTCAGGCTGGAGTACACTGACATGATCACTGCTCATTGCAGCCTTGAGCTCCCCGGCTCAGGTAAGCCTCCCATCTCAGCCTCCTGGGTGGCTGGAACCACAGGTGTGTGCCACCATGCCCAGCTAATTTTTAATTTTGTTTTGTTTTTTAGAGATGGGGTCTTGCCATGTTGCCCAGGCTGATCTCAAACTCCTGGGCTCAAGCAATCCTCCCACCTTGGCTTCCCAAAGTGCCAGGATGACAGGCTGGAGCCACTGCACCCAGTTGCTATTTATTTTGAAGAAAAAACTTTATGTGTCCCAGGTGTGTATATTGATTCTTCTAGCATCCCTGGACATGATTATCTTGGAGACTTTTATTGCTGTCTCCTGTAGGTGAGGACACTTTGATGTGGAGTGGAGTAGTGTCTTCACTAGAGTCACACATTGAATTTGTGAAGAGGATCCATGAGCTGTCCTCACGCTGAAATGTTTGAAGATCTGGTGTAGTTTGGCTCTTTCGTATCCTATAGTAGACACTGTATGTAAGAATGCCATATGTAGTCAGGGGTTAATCAACAGGAATAGTTTTGAATTGTTCTTGATAGAGAACAAGAAAATAACAGCTTATTTTACTCCTCAGTAAACCAATATTTCTTTTCACTATTTGCTTGGTTGTATAAGGTCTCTTATATTTAACATTGGCATTAAATATGGAGTATTTTAGTACATCTAGATATAAAAGTCATTTCCCCCTCCCTTTTTTTTTTAAGAAAATTGTAATATGGCTTTGTTCTTAAATATGCTGGAAACATATTACATTTTTTTTTTTTGAGAGGAAGTCTCGCTCTGTAGCCCAGACTGGTGTGCAGTGATGTGATCTCGGCTCACTGCAACCTCCACCTCCTGGGTTCAAACAATTCTCCCTGCCTCAGCCTCCCTAGTAGCTGGGATTACAGTCACCTGCCGCCATGCCTAGGCCATTTTTGTATTTTTTAGTAGAGATGGGGTTTCACCATGTTGGCCAGGCTGGTCTTGAACTTCTAACCTCAGGTGATCTATCCACCTTGGCCTCCCAAAGTGCTGGGATTACAGGCATGAGCCACTGTGCCTGGCCAATGTGCTTAAATTCATATTTAAGAATTATGATAAGTCTTAAAAGTACTTAGCTTGATTTCCTTAATCAGGCATTTACTTTTCTCTCAGACTAGCCACTTTGGTCAGTTCCTTTTTCTGTTTTGTACCAGTAAAATTTTTGTACCCTTTGATTTGCTTTTGCCTTCAAAGCCCATGATTAATTCTGTAAGAAACCATGAGTGATGAGCAGACTTTGCCTTTTGAGAATAGGTAAAAAGTTATCTGGAATCTTCTCTGATGAATAAAATACATAACTGAGTTGCTACTGTGTGACAAATACTGTGCTAAGCACTTAATATGCATTATCTAAATTTATCTTTGTGGTCATGCACAGTGGCTCATCCCTGTAATCCCAGCACTTTGGGAGGCTGAGGCAGGTTGATCACCTGAGGTCAGAAGTTCAAGACCAGCCTGGTCAACATGGCGAAACCCCATCTCTACTGAAAATACAAAAATTAGCTGGTGTGGTGGTGTGTACCTGTAGTCCTAGCTACTTGGGAGGCTGAGGCACGAGAATCACTTGAACCCAGGAGGTGGAGGCTGCAGTGAGCTGAGATTGCGCCACCGCACTACAAACTGATGACAGAGCAAGACTTCGTCTCAAAAAAAAAAAAAAAAAGAGTTGTTCAGGCTCAAAGCACAAAATGATGGAACTGAGATTTGAACCAGTGTTGAATGACTCCAGAACCTCTGCTTTTAGTCACTGTTACAGTCTCGCTCCATCCAGTTAAGAGGCTCGCATGAGGGCAGCTTTATTTCTGTGAGGAAATTCTCATATACTTACCATCATCCCACATCAAACAAGGGCTATGGGGGTATCTCTTTTCCTGCTTCCGGGATACTGCTTGCCATTTGGAGGGATAACCTGGAAGTGTGGGGGAATTAATACCCCAGGGGAATTCTCAGTGGGAATTGGTGGATAAATGCTCCAACCTCCCTGTCCTTCAGTTGGACAGTCCAAAGTACTGTCTACATGGCTCCTTAGAGAGTCCCTATAAGATCGAGCCCCAGTTGTTCTTTGCGTGGTGACCACTTCAGTAACACCGTTTATTGGATTTTTTTCCCTGTTCTTATTTCAATCATATTCTCCTTCACTTCTGCTTCCTGGAGTTATCTCCCAAATAACCACAGCCATGTCTTTGTCTCAGTCTCTGCTTTTAGGGAAAAAAACCCCTAAGAAATCTATGAATTCTGCCTCTAAGAAATGAGACTTAAAAAGTAATCAAGCCGGGCGCGGTGGCTCAAGCCTGTAATCCCAGCACTTTGGGAGGCCGAGGCGGGTGGATCACGAGGTCAAGAGATCGAGACCATCCTGGTCAACACGGTGAAACCCCGTCTCTACTA
>NW_016107592.1:3062160-3064334 GCF_001604975.1 Cebus imitator
AGTCTCGCTCTGTTGCCCAGGCTGGAGGGCAGTGACACGATCTCAGCTCACTGAAACTTCTGCCTCCTAGATTCAGGTAATCCTTCTGCCTCAGCCTCCCAAGTAGCTGGGACTATAGGCGTCCGCCACCATGCACAGCTAATTTTTGTATTTTTGGTAGAGACAGGGTTTCACCATATTGGCTAGGCTGGTCTCGAACTCCTGACCTTGTGATATTCCCACCTTGGACTCCCAAAGTGCTGGGATTACAGGCGTAAGCCACGGCACCTGGCCTACATGGCTGATTTAAAAAAAATTTTTTTTGTAGAGACAGGAGTCTCCCTGTGTTCCCCAGGCTGGTTTCAAACTTCTGGCTTCAAGTGATTAGACCACCTACAGCCTCCCAAATCACTGGGATTTCAGAGCTGAGGCACCGCACCTGGCCATTCCGATTTTTTAACTCTCAATCTTGGCCACATGGAGCCTCCAGGGATTTGTTAATTGAGTTTAAAGTGTTCTGCTACCACTGGCTTCAGCTGCAGTCTTCTCCTCCTGGGCTTCTGTCCCCAGTAGGGCAGCAGTGTGACCTGTGACCTCAATTTTCTGATGGCTCTAAGAAGAGTTATTGCTTTTCAGTTTTTTCAGCTTTTTCTGGTTGTGAGGAAGGAAATGATGACTTTGTAGGGGAGCCAGAGATCGCCTCCAGCCCCTCTTTAGCTATTATGGGGGCTCTGTAGCTGGATCTGGAAACCAAATTGATACCAGGCAGACTAACAAGAGAAAAGAGAAATTGTGTTGATTTTACATGTGCATGGAGATCTTCACAACACAATGAAGTCTGAAGAAGTGATCAAAGCAAGATTTGTTTATACTTTTTTTTTTGAGACAGTGTCTTACTCTGTTGCCCAGGCTGGAGTACAGTGGACTGATTTCGGCTCACTGCAACCTCTGCCTCCCAGTTCATGCAATTCTCCGGCCTCGGCCTCCCAAGTAGCTGGGACTACAGGCACCCATCACCATACCTGGCTAATTTTTGTATTTTTAGTAGAGATAGGGTTTCACCATGTTGGCCAGGCTGGTCTCGAGCTCCTGACCTCAAGTGATCTGCCTGTCTTGGCCTTTCCAAGTGTTGGCATTATAGATATGAGACACTGCGCCTGGCCACGTTTATGCTTTTTAGACAAAGAATGGTGAATTTGAGAAGAAATGACAGGACAAAGAAAATCTGGCGAGGGGGTGTAAGTTTCTGGTGGAGTCACTAGGTGATGTACAGGAGGGTGTAAAACTAATAGAAGACTAGGGTTACTTGGTTAAGTATATTTATTCAGGTCCATGGCAGCCCCCAGTGTGTCTCTGGTAATGAGGGCTATTTTCTTGCCCTGGTATGGGGAGGGTACTCCTCCTAGTGGAATTCCTTATGGCTTGCTGCATGCAGGAAAGGACAGGTCAGCAAGTTCTTACCGAAAGTACAATTTTGCCAATTTTTTTTTTTTTTTTTAAAGACAGTTATTGCTCTGTCACCCAGGCTGGAGTGTAGTGATCTAATCTCAGCTCATTGCAACCTCTACCTCCCAGGGTTCAAGCGATTCTCCTGCCTCAGCCACCCAGGCAGCTGGGATTGTAGGTGTGCATTACCATTCCCGGCTAATTTTTGTGCTTTTTGTAGAGTCAGGGTTTTGCTATGTTGGCCAGGCTGGTCTCAAACTCCTGGCCTCAAGCTATCAGCCCACCTCTGTCTTCCAAAGTGTTGGGATTACAGACATGAGCCACTGCCTTGGTCCTTGCCAATGTTTTTAACTAGAAATAATCAATACACCAATCCAGCATCTTTTGGGATGGCATGTCCTTCACTCCTTTAATGTCAGGGTCTTTAAATTTGTACCAAATGTCCAGATGTCTTCAGAGGGCCGCCTTCAAATACTCATCAGAGTGCTGCTCAGTGCATGTGTGAGAGAAGCTTACTGAAGCCGAGATAAAACCATCAGAATGGATCGGAGAACAGTGCCTGGCATTCATACAGGACTGGGAATAGTGGCTGTTCTCACCAGCTAGACTAGAAAAACTATTTTTTTTTGTTGTTTTTTTTGAGACGGAGTTTCGCTCTTGTTACCCAGGCTGGAGTGCAATGGCGCGATCTCGGCTCACCGCAACCTCCGCCTCCTGGGTTCAGGCAATTCTCCTGCCTCAGCCTCCTG
>NW_016107592.1:3066349-3068023 GCF_001604975.1 Cebus imitator
GGGTTCATGTTTTGATAACCACAAAGGGATTCTGAGTGGAGGTGCCCCAGACCTTCACAAAAGTCCTATTGGTGCTTGGTACCAGCTTGAGTTATCTTTATGGCTCAAACCAGTAGGACAATTTGCTGAGGCCTGGAATCACCCACTCCAGATAATCTCTGATTTCCTAAAATTTGGTTGAGATCTAAAGTTTATTTTGCTGTACAACTTCCTTTTTTGTTAGTTTTACTTGCTTCCAACAAGGAAGGCAAGCTTTCCTGCTTCCATGATGATGGGAGGCAGGTTAGCTCCTTTACAGAGTTTGAGCTTGCTTCCAACAGGGAAGGTGAGTTGTTTTTTGTTTTTTTTTTTCCTGCTTCTAGGATGGTAGAGAGCAGTCTTCAGCCTGAAACCCATCCCTAGGTAAGTAGCTGAATTGGGGTTTTGTCTTGGCTAAAGTTAACGAGCTGGTCTCAATTTCTCCTTACCATTACAGCACCCAATAATCATGTAAGTTGTGCAGTTGTTAGTTTTGCTTGTTTTTTGTTGTTGTTGTTTGTGTCCATTTTTGTTGTTGTTTTGGTCTTTTCCCCATTGGGTTTGACCAACTTTATCTGACTTGATCAAATTCAAAGGAAAGTTCCAAATTATGAAGAACAAGTCCTCTGAAATGGTTAAATTCCCCCTGCCACACATACAAAAAGGTGGTATAGTGGGGGAGAAAAAACAGCCAGCAAAAGGAGGAAAGGTTTTTTTAGTTTGATTACTAAGGAGTTTATTTACATAACGAGGCCACCTCTTTGCTAGCCAGGCCAAACTGAAAGAGCAATGGCTGTACTTCTGAAATAGCAGCAATTTTTCGTAGCTGAAATATGGTAATGAGATTAAAAAAATTTTTTAAGGCTCTCAATGGTTAAGTCATCTTAATTAAAAGCTAACATCCAAGATGTGTGTGTGTGATAGCTGAGTGTGGTGGCTCACACCTGTAATCCCGGCACTTTGGGATGCTGAGGTAGGTAGATCATCTGAGGTCAGGATTTCGAGACCAGCCTGGCCAATATGGTGAAACCCTGTCTCTACTAAAAACACAAAAAGTAGTCATATTAGTTGGGTGTGGTGGTGGGCACCTATAATCCCAGTTACTCAGGAGGCTGAGGCAGGAGAATCACTTGAACCTGTGAGGCAGAGATTGCAGGGTGCCAAGATTATGCCACTGCACTCCAGCCTGGTTGACAGAGCAAAATTCTGTCTTAAAAAAGAAGAAAAAGGTGTGTGTGTGCATATGTGTATGTTTGTATTTAAAAGGCCTTTAAGATTTTGTTTTTCTCCTAGGACCCCCCCCTTTTTTTTTTTTTTTTTTTATATTTTTTTTTTTTCAGTTGAGAAGAAAAAGAAAAAAAAAAGAAAAAACTTTTTCTTTATTTACTTCTGCGGTGTGTCCTTTCTCTTGCACCCTCTATTGCATGGGGGACCTAAAGTAGTTTATAATAGCCTGGGGTTCCTTAAAAAAATGGAGCTCTGGGCAGTGAAACCTGTTTTCACTGTATGGAACCCCAAGAATGTAAACAGACAAGTTCCTCTCAGCTCTTTTTTTTTTTTTTTTTTTTCCGAGACAGAGTTTCGCTTTTTTTTCCCAGTTTGGTGTGCAATGGCGCGATCTCGGCTCACCGCAACCTCCGCCTCCTGGGTTCAGGC
>NW_016107592.1:3071057-3072922 GCF_001604975.1 Cebus imitator
AGATGGGGTTTCACCATGTTGGTCAGGATGGTCTTGATCTCTTGACCTTGTGATCCGCCTGCCTCAGCCTCCCAAAGTGCTGGGATTACAGGCATGAGCCACCGCACCTGGCTCTGTATTACTTTTAAAGTCCTTTTGACATTGAGTTACAGGGCTTTGACTCCTGGGCCTAAAAAGGACACCAAGTCTTGCTGGCTAACATGGTGAAACCGTCTCTACTAAAAATACAAAAAATTAGCCAGTGTGGTGGCATGCATCTGTAGTCCCAGCTACTCAGGAGGCTGAGGCAGGAGAATTGCTCAAACCTGGCAGGTGGAGGTTGCAGTGAGCCGAGATTGCGTCACTGCACTCCAGCGTGGGCAACAAGAGTGAAACTTCATCTCAAAACAATGAGAACAACAAGGACACCAAGTCCTGCCAAATCTTAAACATAGCAATTAAAGCCTCATCTTCATGCCTGGTATAAGATACCAATCAAAATAAACTGTATTCCTGAAATACATGTGGTAAGTAGAAAAGTTCCTTTTTAAAGTTTCCTTTCTTGTTAAAGAATAAGTATGCTAGTAACTTTGTTAGGCCCTACCTTATGTAGCTGTCAGACATGCCATGCTTACAGGCATGTAGTACATTCTATGTCCTTGTACTTTAACCAAGATATTTATGCTGGACATGCTCACAGCCATGTCCCAGCTCTCCAGTGCTTTTACCTGTTTAGAAAAGTTTTAAGTTGTTAGCCCATTGGGTTTTAGATTGTGAGGTGTGACTCCAGCCAACAGAGATCAAACACAGCAGTAAGGACAACCCCAAATTAATAAATAAATTTGTGTGTTTTCCTTTGTTCATTGTACTCTTGTGGCAAAATGGCTAGTGAGAGTACCCTTCCTGCAGTCCAGGAAGTAAAAATTGTGTTTCTGAAAGATCTTTTGTCTCAGTGCTAATTTTTCTTTGCAGCACTGAGCAACTATTTCCAACATCTATTTCCAACGATACAGGACCAGAAATTAGGGCTATTCAACTCAAGGCCCAGGGACTATTGTGGCAGAGGTAGGCACATGTGATTGTAAGGGCCAATTTTAAAAAATAAAATAAGTTGCACGAGGCCCCGGGTTCATTCTTCGGCACCTTAAAAGAAAAAAAAGATAAAATAAGTTTAATTTATCTATAAATTAATCATTAATGTCAAAGGCACACTGATGCAAGACCAGCATATAGGCCCCCTGTGTCAGATTAACAAGGTTTTCTTGAAGCATTAACTGACTCCCTAATAAAGGTTATTAAAATTATAAAAGAATTATATACAGCTTTAAAAAGTCTTATCTGAGATTCATTCTATTGAACAAAGTTCCATCAAAGCTACTTTAAAAGCCTATGGAAAAAACAATAATTACTCTTGCTACAGTGTATACAAATAATCAGGCCAAGTATAATAAAGCAAATCAGTCCTACCATGATTTTTCTTTAGTAAAAATGGGAAACTGGAAAGAGAAAAATTATGTTTCACAAACTTTAGTATACATGTTAGATTCTACTCTTGCTTAATGTTTGCCAATTTTTTTCCCTATAGTCCAGACCAAATTCTAATTTTTCTTGGCTATGAGCCTGCAAACAATATTTTCAATTTTTTTCTCCTTTTTTCCTCAGTTTTCCTAATTTGGAGTCACTGAAAATTAAGCTGTACTTTTTTTTCAAGACAGAGTTTTGCTCTTGCTGCCCAGGCTGGAGTGCAATGGCACGATCTTGGCTGACTGCAACCTCTGCCTCCTGAGTTCAAGTGATTCTCCTGCCTCAGCCTCCCGAGTAGCTGGGATTACAGGCATGCGCCACCACACCTGGCTAATTTTGTATTTTTTTTTTTTTTTTTGAGA
>NW_016107592.1:3074437-3075850 GCF_001604975.1 Cebus imitator
GAAAACAGAGCGAGACTCTGTCTCAAAAAAAAAAAAAAAAAAGTTAAAAGTAAAATTGGCCAGATACCGTGGCTTATGTAATCTCGGAACTTTGGGAGACCAAGGTGGGCAGATCACTTGAGCCCAGGAGTTCAAGACCAAACTGTCAACATGGCAAAACCCCATCTCTGCAAAAAATACAAAAATTAGCCAGGCATGGTGGCATATACCTGTAGTCCCAGCTATTTGGGAGGTGGAGGTGGAGGCTGCAGAGAGCCGTGATCATGCCACTGCACTCTAGCGTAGGCAACAGAATGAGACTCTGTCAAAACAAACAACAACAACAAAAAAAAAACAGGAAAAAAAAAGTAAAATAATGGAGTAAGATAGACCATAAGAAGAGTAATAAAGAGAAAACTGGCATGGCTGTCAGTACAAAACAGTAGATTTCAGAGTAAAGACTTACCTGGGATAAAGAGGGCACTTTCATCAAGAGGCCTGTCACCAGCAATCCTTGGCTTGTGGGCACATCACTCCATCTCTGCCTCTGTCATCACATGACATTCTTCCTGTTTGTCTTTGTCTCTTCTTATAAGGTTACCAGTCATATTGGATTAGAGCTCACCCTAATAACTTCATCTTAACTTGATTACATCTGCAGATACCTTATTTCCAGATAAAGTCACATTAGCAAGTACTAGGGGTTAGGACTTCAATATCTTTTTTTAAATTTTATTTTTTAGAGATGGGGGTCTCGCTATGTTGCCCAGGTTGGTCTTGAACTCTTGGCTTCAAGCAATCCCCCTGCCTCAACTTCCCGAGTAACTGAGATTACAGGTGTGAGCCACCATGTCAGGCTCTTCGACATCTTTCTAGGGGACACAATTCAACCAAAACGAAAGACATAACCTGTTCCAAGGCCAGACGCGGTGGTTCACGCCTGTAATCCCAGCACTTTGGGAGACCAAGGCAGGCGGATCATCTGAGGTTAGGAATTCAAGACCAGCCTGGACAACGTGGTGAAACCCCATCTCTATTAAAAACACAAAAATTAGCCAGGCATGGTGGCGGGTGCCTGAATCCCAGCTGCTCGGGAGGCTGGGACAAGAGAAGCACTTGAACCTGGGAGGGAGAGGTTGCTGCGGGCCAAGATCATTGCCACTGCAGTCCAGCCTGGGCAACAAGAGCGAGACTCTGCCTCAAAAAATAAAACCAGGCCGGGCGCGGTGGCTCACGCCTCTAATCCCAGCACTTTGGGAGACCGAGGCGGGTGGATCACGAGGTCAAGGGATCGAGACCATCCTGGTCAACATAGTGAAACCCCGTCTCTACTAAAAATACAAAAAATCAGCTGGGCATGGTGGCACGTGCCTGTAATCCCAGCTACTCAGGAGGCTGAGGCAGGAGAATTGCCTGAACCCAGGAGGCGGAGGT
>NW_016107593.1:0-1055 GCF_001604975.1 Cebus imitator
ATCTCGGCTCATTGCAACCTCTACCTCCCATGTTCATGGGATTTTCCTGCTTCAGTCACCTGAGTAGCTGGGACTACAGGCATGCGCCACCATGTCCCACTAATTTTTGTATTTTTAGTAGAGAGGGGGTTTCACCATGTTGACCAGGAAGGTCTCGATCTTTTGACCTCGTGATCTGCCTGCCTCGGCCTACCAAAGTGCTGGGACTACAGGTGTGAGTCACCACGCCCGGCCCACTGTCAATTCTTAAATTAAAAAATCTAGCATACATTATCAAATATTAAACAAATTATGTTCTTATATTTGTTGGATTACAGCTTTGGATGAGAGCTTGAGGGTTGGTTAATTAAACCTCCCAGAAGAAGCCATCTCTATAACACTTCTGACAAGTAAGTTTTATGTTGCTGCACTTCCTGATCGCCCTTGGTCTTGTCTAGTTTCTGCAATGACTTCCCCATTGGTGCCTTAAGATTCACCCTGTGCCTCTCACTGTCACCTGCTTTCCATTCTCCAAACTTCTTTTCTCCATTTCTTGAACACTCCACGCTCTTTCCCAGTTAAGAATTTAAGAAATCCTTTTGCACCATTTGGTTTGTTCTTTCTCAACCCCTTCACTTAACTGGCAACCAGGGAACATTTAGGTCTCAACTGAAATGCCCTTTTCTCACAGAGGCCCTCTTGGCCACTTCTACCATTAGCCTTTTTCATTTAAAGAAGTTATTTGCAGTCACAATAACTTCTCAATTTTCTTTGATCTTAATTTTCTTTTGGTGTTGCCTAGACTTTCCATTTTGAACACTATTTTCTTTTATATAGAAAGAAGAGGACTCATGGCCAGGTGCAGTGGCTCACGCCTGTAATCCCAGCACTGTGGGAGGCCAAGGTGGGTGGGTCACCTGAGGTCAGCAGTTCGAGACCAGCCTAGCCAACATGGTGAAACCCCATCCCTACTAAAAATACAAAAATTAGCCTGGCATGGTGGCACATGCCTGTACTCTCAGCTACTTGGGAGGCTGAGGTGGGAGAATGGCTTGAACCCAGGAGGCGGAGGTTGC
>NW_016107593.1:1075-7339 GCF_001604975.1 Cebus imitator
GGAGGGGAGGGGAGGGAAGGGAGAAAGAAGGACTTCAAATAGAAATTGAGTAATTCCACTTTCTCTCACATTCACCAGGATGTAGGAAGGTGACCCTTCTATATTCACTGCTTTGTTCCAAACAATGTGAAAATAATCTTTTGCTCTCCTGAGTACTTTTTTCCCAAGCTTCAACTCACTGTGTATTACTTTTCTTCAAGCTATGTGTACAGCTCAGACAATACCTTCATAAGTATTTCTAATTATATGCTTCCTTTATTCAGATGTTCTATAAGTCATTTAAAAAAAAAAGAATTTATTAGAACTTCTATGTAGCCTGATGAGTTTTTCTGGTGACCTCTTTCTTTCTGATTCCTCTTTAAGAATAGGTGAAATCTATAATTTCAGAATTTTTTGAAGTTAGTTTTTCTGAAAATTTTATTTTGAAAACTCCATCTCTTTCCCAAGCTGCCAATGATTCTACAGCGTCACATACAATCATCACTTCCCTGTCCTCATCTCACTGTTTATCTTGGCCATGTCTGACACTATCGACCCCGCCCTTCTTCTTAAAAAAAAAAAAATCCTGGCTTAGGTTCATGATGATACTCTCTTCCAGTTTACCTTTCACTTGACTGGCTTTTCACTGACTCCTCCCATCCAAGGTCTCACATGTCAGAATAAGCCAGAGCTGCATCCTCAGGCCCCCATTTTTGTTCTGTAATCTCTCTCTGACTTATGTCCTCAAGGCTATCACTGTAAATAGTGTCCATAGGCACTTGCCTCTCAAACTTCTATATTCAGCTATGATGTTCTCTAGGTACTCCAGATTCATATATGCAAAAGCCCAAGTTGATAACTCCACTTGGATACTGAAAACCACTTCAAAAGGTCTCACTCTGTCACTCAGGCTGGAGTGCAGTGGCATGATTTCAGCTCACTGCAACTTCTGCCTCCCAGGTTCAACTGATTCTCCTGCCTCAGCCTCCCGAGTAGCTGGGACTTCAGGCGTGTGCTACCATGGCTGACTAATTTTTGTATTTTTAGTAGAGATGGGGTTTCACTGTGTTAGTCAGGACGGTCTTGATCTCCTGACCTTGTGATCTGCCCGTCTCAGCTCCCCAAAGTGCTGGGATTACAGGTGTGAGCCACCGCACCCAGCCAGAAAGTCTTCATTTCCCATTAAAATGGTTCTTCCCTAGTTTTATCCATCCTAGGAAATAACTTTACTGTCTACCCCTTATCTCAGTA
Organism: Cebus imitator; assembly: GCF_001604975.1. Taxonomy (NCBI): domain Eukaryota; kingdom Metazoa; phylum Chordata; class Mammalia; order Primates; family Cebidae; genus Cebus; species Cebus imitator. The sequence continues at coordinate 2,306 of NW_016107593.1, forward strand.
GGAATCCTGTTGATCACTTTGGTTCTTTCTTTTTTTTCACTTCCACCTTTATCCAATTCATTAGCAAGTTCTGTCAGCTCTGCCTTCAAATATTTCCTGAATCTATTTATTTCTCTCTGGGGCCATTGTTCTGACCCTAATCTATGCCACTGTCATAGCTGGTCTACTGGAATAGCCTCCTAACTGGACTCTCTTCTACTCTGGTCACCCAGTGACTTAGTCTTTGCAGGGAAGCCAGAGTAATCTTTTAAAAAGATCACCTGGTCAGGCGCAGTGGCTCACGCCTGTAATCCCAGCACTTTGGGAGGCCGAAGCTGGGGGATCACGAGGTCAAGAGATCGAGACCATCCTGGCCAACATTATGAAACCCTGCCTCTACTAAAGATGCAAAAATTAACTAGGTGTGGTGGTGTGCACCTGCATTCCAACCTGGCAACAGAGCAAGACTCCATCTTAAAAAAAAAAAAAAAAAGATCACCTCCCCTGAGGCTTTTCTTGACCACTGGATCACACAGTACTCTTCAGGTCACTCTCATTACATTACCCTTTAACATTTTTTTTTTCTTAATAGCACCAAAAGTTCCAGAATTACTAATTTGTTTATTTACTTATATGTCTATCTCCAAACCCTGGATATAATGTCCATGACATCAAAGGCCTGGTATGTCTCACTAACCTCTGTTGTTATCCACAGTGCTTAGAAGAATATTGAAGTTCATAGTATGCTCAGTAAGTATTTGTTGAAAAACGTTCAATGGGCTATATCTAAATCATAGTGTTTTGTCATTTTACTCGAAATAAAAACCAAAGGTCAACATGTTTATCAGGACCTTCAAAGCCCTCCAAGATCTGTCCCCATTATCTCCTGTCCCCCATTTCTTGCCACCCCCACCTCACTCCCTTTGTGCCAGGTGCATGGGTTTCTTTTCTGTACCTGAAAGATGCCAGCAAACTGCTCCCTGTTCCTTCAATCTATAATGCTCTTCCTCAGTGTGGATATGTGGATATCCATATCTTACTTACCTCAGGTTGATATTAAAATACCATCTCAGTGAGCCTTTTCCTGGGCATCTGATCTAGAAATTCAGTCCTCCTGGACCCTGGCCACTGACACTTTCTGCATGCCTCCTCAGCTTTATTCTCTCTGCCTAGCACCTTTCTGCAATGTGCCGTAGACTCAGCCTGCTTACCTTGTTTGGTTTTTATCTTACTGGTAAACGACAAGCTCTATAAGGTCAGGAATTCTTATCCACTTCTATCCACACAGAGCCCAGAACAGTGTCTGACACTCTTAACAAATACTTGTTGAATAAAAGAACATGCAACTTATTATTTATCTCCATATATTGAACCGTTGTTTAGTTTAAAAGACTAAATTTATTGAAGATTTTTTTGGCCATCGGATAAACAGAGTGTTACTCTCCTTATTGGCAATCTAAACAAGTTTGTCTCATTTAAGGAGTGCCAATGGGAGGTTACTATTTGGAGAACATGAATAATGATTGCAAAGGGTGTGAAAAACATTAAGTAATACTCTCAACTCCACATTTGGGGTTTACAATACGTTAGTTATTACATACAGTGATGTTGCTGCTTCCTACTTCTATAGGATATACTTAAGCTCCATATATACCTAATAATGAATTTTTTAAAAATCATTCCCCTTTGGCAGCCATCTTTAGAAAGTATTCTTCATGGGAAACACCTGGTTTGTCCTATTTTTATTGTAATCATTCCTCTGCATCTCAACATTACAATTACTTGTTTAACAGCGGAACTATTGGTCAACCTGCCTTGATGAATCAGCTCAAGAAACTGGATTGTGAGATGAGCTTTATATGAATGGTTGTTCTATATTTCATGCTCTACTGATCTGAGAGACCAAAAACCTAATCAAAAATTTCCAGGAGTGAGGGTGGGAAAAGAGCAGGTTTCTATTCAGAACCACCTGGACCTTTGGATAACTTACGTTTTTCCAGTGAAATAAATGAACAGCAATTCTGAAAACAACATATACTTGTCGTGTAAACTGGCGCACCAACTGATCTGCTACCAAGAAGATCAATTACATTAGGGTTACCTTCCCTTTTGGGTCAAACATATCTGTTCCAGAAATGACCTATGAGAAAGGGGAACTGTGGTTTGCTTATATTCAACAGAATCCCCTTATTCCTGCTTGGCAACTATAAGAACAGGCTCATCCAGTTTCATCTGCAATGTTTTGTTTTCCTTTCGAAAGCGTTGATAGTAACCCTGTATGAGAGGCCATGGTTAGTTCTGAAACAGAAAAGCCCCTTAACATTAAACTACCGTCAAAATTACCCTTTTTGGTCATCCATAGGAATCACATTTTGCCTTCAAGGAGCACTGGCCCCATCTGAGTAGAGGATTATGCTAGGAAACTATGAAAAATAACCAACTGAGGAGTGATGGAACATGACAGGTATGTCTTTCAATTCATCACTGCAATATGAACTTTACGGCAGCTTGAAAATTCACTAAACTTAAATATCTGAGTTTATAATAATGTTTAAGTCCATCTTTTCCATCAACCTTTCAAAATTTATAACCATAAAACTTTGTATATTCTATATATAATATTACTGAATATGTGTGAATATAACTAAATATTGAGAACTGTAGACATTTTCCTTGTAAACATAACAAAATCGAAATTCAGAGCTGTATTATATTAAATAATAATTTTGTTGTTAACCCTGAAACCATATGTTATTACTTTGGTCTTAATGATGTGTCGTTTAAAGCAACTGGAATCACATACCCTTGGCTTTAGATCTTGACATAAAAAACTCATAAAACATGTTACAGGTGTGAAGGCTCTAACCAAACACAGCTTTTTCCTAGGAACGCAGTCTCTGCTTACAGTTCACGTACTTCCGTAGTTTTCAGAGGCTTAATTAACGTTGCATTTGGTGGGAAAGTCTTGAAAGCAAATCTATTGTGATCACTTGAACACACACACACACACACACACACATATACCCTAGCCGGTGCGACACTTCGACCAGAATTCGAAAGTAACGGAGTAAAAAATTGGAAAACAGAAAGTCCTCTTAAGGTCTTTGTGGCTATTTCATTTCAGGAAGTGCAAATAAATGTCCTATCACTCTCCTGGCTTGCCTCACTAAGTCATTCCTCCTGGAATTGAAACTCAAGCACATCACCATCCATGCTTTTTCTTATTCATTATTTTGGTTGCCTGTTGAGATGCAAATGAAAGGAAGTTGGCACTGCTGTGCCTAGGTTGTTTGTTTTTCTTTTTGCTGTTTTTGGTGGTAACCAGCTGTTTGATAAGCAAACACTCAGAAAGCCAGGTCGAGCTGGCCCATGCCATCCGTGCAGCATATATCACTACTGTTTTCTTTGCAAGGATTTCTGCTGGAAACCGCGATCGAAGGTGCACACACACACACACACACACACACACACACACACACAGGCCTCACTTCCCTCCGTGCAGGCCAGCGCTGCAGCACCCGGGTGGGTGGGAACGCGTTCCAGCAGCAACAGCCCGCCTTCCCAACTCACCAGCCTGCAAAGTTTCCTTGCTGGGAAAGCAGGTGTCAGATTTCAGAGAGGCTTCGTTCCCCTTCCCAAGCCCTGGAACTCCCGGGCTCCACCGCCTCCGCCAGCAGGGAGACAGGATCTGCTCCACCGGGCACGGGGAGACCGCACGGGGACAGCTCCTTATCTCCTCCAACCTGTGGCTGTGATGGGTCCGAGGCCGGACGGTCCGCAGCAGCCCCTGCCCGTCTGGACTACGAGTGGCAGGGCTGGTGGCACCACCCTCGGAGTCCGCGGCGGCGGTGGGGCTGGGGAAGGCTTGTGTGAGAAGAAGGCGTGTCTGCAAGTCTCAACGCGGATGTGCGGAGCTCACCTCCGGCAAGTCTTGCTGGTGACTCAACTGCAGTGAGAAACACTCGTCTCGGGGGAGCTGAAGTCTCCACGTGGTGGGGCTTCGGGACCTAGCAGCCGCTCATTTTTATTCATTTTTTTTTCTGGGTTTTCTTTGATGTCTCTCATTCAAAGAGCCCAGGGTGCTGTGAGAAGAACTGAGGCCCTGGCACTGCCGTTGTCTCCTGCGAGGGGGTGTCTCATTAACTATTGGGAGTGAAGGCGAGGGATTGAGAGTGGGAAGCAGAGGATGGCCTCGGGAAATAAAAGAAGGCGTTGGAAAGAAATTAATATTTTAAAAGTTAGGATGTGTTCATATGAATGCATTAATCAGTATACACCATCCTAATTCACTTCCCAAAGCCCTAATTCACTTCCTGAAGTCACTTCAGAGATCAATAGTTTACCACTAAGCAAGATAACGAGCACACAGAGGCACTGAACAAATATTTATCAAGCACCTGCTATGTGCTATGCCCTGTTCTAAACACATTAGATTCATCCACAAAGCACAGGTCCTGACGGACTGTCTTGTGATTACATTTTAGACACATTCAGACATCCCTAATTTACAGACTGGTAGTAAAGGTAAGAATACAAGGTTGGGTACATGATAGTAGCAATCGATTTACTCCTCTGTGAACAAAATTTAAAAGTTCCAAACCTGCGGCTTGCATTCATGTTAGTAAACAATGAAATGCCAATGGCTGCTTGGATTTTGATTGGTTAACTTGGTTCTTATTGGATGCCCTAGAGACAATCTGGGAGGCACTGCTGTTATCAGCTCTGAGAGAATTTCTTGTAGAAGGGAGTAAAGGAATCTCCCAAACCAAAACCCAAAACAAACAAAACAAACAATACCAGAGTGGTGGACAAAGGGAATGTTAGAGAAAACATTTTGGTCTCATAAAAATCTGTCTATTCGGCCTGGCGCGGTGGCTCAAGCCTGTAATCCCAGCACTTTGGGAGGCCGAGGCGGGTGGATCACGAGGTCAAGAGATCGAGACCATCCTGGTCAACATGGTGAAACCCCGCCTCTACTAAAACTACAAAAAATTAGCTGGGCATGGTGGTGCGTGCCTGTAATCCCAGCTACTCAGGAGGCTGAGGCAGGAGAAT
>NW_016107593.1:7494-29209 GCF_001604975.1 Cebus imitator
AAAGAAGTTCTATTTTATTTCCCTCAATGTTATCTTGAAAGTTGAAAAGAAGGGTAATAATAATGCCTTCATAGTGTTACTGTGAGGGATTGACTTCCTATCAGGAGAGTGCACAGAACATGCCTGGCATAGGAAATTCTATGTATGTGTTGGCTATATTTTTAACAGCAATATCTAAGTATAAACAAATGTGTGTCCATGCGCCCAGACAGAAATAAAAGAAAGAACATGAGAACCTTGAACCTTCTCGACTGTTAACACATTGATTTAAAACGGCCCTCTGTGCTACACAATGATAACCCATATTCTTTACCTAGTTAATGCGTTCACTGCTGACATTAATCCTAATAGCCATTATTTCCTGTATGCAATAGAGTTTATAAAGCCTTTGCCCATAGACCATCTCATTTGGCTTTCACAACACTACTTTGAAACAGGCAAGGCATCTATTATATTTATTGTCTCCACTTTCAGAATGAGATAACTGAGGTTGAGAAAATCGCAGTAAATTTGTCCAAAATGAAAATGTTCAAAAGGTGGAAGTCAGGTCTATTAATCCTGAATGCTCAACTCATAGTGGTCACTGCGTTGTGCTACCTCCCTACAACTTCTAGAAAAAGTTCCTGCCATGAGAAAATCTAACACACACACATTTATTGATGACGTTCCTTTCCATATTTCCCTACATAAGCGTGTTACTGCTCTATAGGGCCAACTATTGCAGGGATAGCCCTCCTGGAGTGACTTGCCACACACAGTCCTGTCTTGGTGGTTCCAAGACTCAGATCCAGCCATGTTACATAATGAGACTACCAGAGAATGGTAGAGCACTTCTTTCCCTGGGAAGAGGGGTTCCAAGGAAGAAAAAGAATAGGAAGTCATAAGAGAAATGTTGCTTGGCCACTTCATGAAGGCCACTTTGACCAGAGATAGAGCAGAATAAAAATGATGGAAATCCAGTGAAAACAAGGTGACAACATTGTGTGTCATTAAAGTAATAGTAATAAGGTCTTCTTGTAGCTGGAGTTTATGTAGTACAACCTAACTAGACATAATATCTGTGTACTTCAATCAATATGGCACTGAGGTAAATCTTAATAATGTACATGGGGAGATGTGTAGTTACAAATGGAAAAATTATCACATGTATTTCATCTCTCCTCAAGCTGCTTTATTAAAAGAATAAATAAATTGTTTAAAATGTTATTGAACCACAAAGACAAATAAACTTGCAATTAATTTTGGAAGAAGCTAAGTCAAATGGCGGTGTGGTAAATGATTTGGAAGAACAGAAGATTCTATACACTGCATGCCTGCAGGGAGGATTACGGATGAAAGGCAAGCCAATTCCTCCTGCAAAACCTGGGCAGGCTCAGGCCTAGGAGGCAGAAATCTTAGCATAGAAGGAGGCCAGGTGGTGGGGTAAACACAGGGGTTTGGTTAGACGTCTGTATATTGGAATGCTTGGACCCAAAGTTCCCTTCCCCACTGTCACACAATCAACCAACCATAAGTTCCTCCATCTGCTCAATCCAGCTTCCAGGAGACTGGAGTTTTATTTTCTGGAGAAAGTAAACTAGAGTAATTTGTGGTTCAACAAGATGAACTGAACACATGCCTTTTTACCCTGCTCCTAGAGATAATGAATAAAAAAGAAATTTATATACAAAACAGGAAAATGAATCTTTTGAAATTGAAAATATACTCAACGTTTACAAAAAACTGACAGATGGGGTAGAAGACTAAGTTGAGAAATCTTAAGAAAAGTAAAGCAAAAAGCTGTAGAAGTAAAAAAAATGGAAAAATTCTGACTAATGGAAATCTTGAAAAGCTCTAGAAAATAGTTCTTTCTATGCAGAAAAGGATAAAAACACTAATTTGAAACAAATGCAAAAACAATACCAGAAATGAAGATGATAAGCTTTGGGGATCAAAAGTTCCGCTAAACGTCCAGGAGAACAATATTTTAAATTAATCAAATAATTAAACACATCAAGATATACTACTCTGAGACAATAGAAACCCAGGAATAAAAAGAAAAACCTAAAACATCTTCCAGAAACATAAAGCAGATCACATACAAAGGAAAAAAATTGCATTGTATTTCTCAAGAGAAATAACGGATCCAGAAGTTTCTTTGAATGCCTTCACATTTTTTAAATGAAATGATTTTGAACTTAGAATTGTATACCAAGAAAAATTGTCAGCCAAGCTTGATTTTAAAAAATTTTCAGATATGCAAAAACTTAAAAAATACACATCCTGTGTGCCAGTTTAAAGTAACCATTCCCCGTACAAACTTATAAATCAAGAAAGAGGAAGAGATGAAGCCCCAAAAATGCAGGCCCAACACAAGAGGCAGTAAAATAAATTCTTCAGAGCAATAAGTGTGAAGCAGGTCTAAGGAGAGGTAAAGAGATGGCTTGCAGTAGGAATGTCTCCAAGAAAAAAAATGAAAAGAAAATGATAGATGGTTTGATACACATGTGCATTTGAAAATACAGTAGTTATGCCGGGCATCATGGCTCATGTCCGTAATCCTAGCATTTTGGGAGGCTGAGTCTGGTGGATCGCCTGAGGTCAGGAATTTGAGACCAGCCTGGCCAACATGGAGAAACCCCGTCTCTACTAAAAATACAAAATTAGCCGGGCGTGGTGGTGCATGTCTGTAATCCCAGCTACTCAGGGGGCTGAGGCAGGAGAATCGCTTGAACCCAGAAGGCGCAGGTTGCTGTGAGCCGAGATTGTGCCATTGCACTCCAGCCTGGGCAAAAAGAGTGAAACTGTGTCTCAAGAAAAGAAGGAAGGAAGGAAGGAAAGAAGAGAGGGAGGGAGGGAGGGAGGGAGGGAAGAAAGGCAGGAAGGAAGGAGAGAGAAAATAAAGTACATGGTTCCAAGTACGTACCAGATTCCACATTCTACTCATTTTCCTGAGCACCACACTAGATTTCATTTCTTAGCCCCTTGAAGGTGGGGAGGCATGTCACTGAGGTCTGGTTTATGGATTGTGGGCAGAAGTGATGTACTTCACTTCCAGGGTATGCCCATAAAATAACCCCTGAGATCCTCCATGCTTCCCTCTTCCCTTATTAGTGTGCAGATGCAAAGAACCAAGGAAGAACTCCTAGACCCTAGAAGACATGAAAATTCATCACCCTAAATCAGGGTGTGGCACAGCAACCCCAGCTGCCACACATTGGACTGTGACATGAGCTAGAAGTAAACTTGTATTGTACAATGCCACGAAGACTTTTAGCGTTGTTACCACAGTCAGGTCATTCTGTTACAGTTTTAAAGATCAGTTGGAGGCTATTTTGAATAATACACAATAGGTACAGAGCATGCTGAACTAATTTTAAAAGGACATTATTAACTCCATGAGAAACAAAAGTTTGCAAGAGAAAAGAAACATGATGATAGATAACATTATTATGTTCAGATCTGAACATAATAAAAATGTTGGGAACACTGACAAGAGAATTAACCCTAAACTATAATAAAACTGCATGTGGAGGATGGCAGAGGGAAAGACTATCTGTGTATATGCGCATGTGAGACAAGTAAAGCCTCAACTATTATAACAAAAATCAATAAATAATGTGTAAAATTGCCAAAGAAATAGCAGGATAAGCAAACCAGTGAGAAATATAAAAGTACAGTTAAAAATCTACTAAAAGAGTCAAATGTTAGCTTGTAGGGATAAGACCAGGGCTAGGAGGAGATCCACACTGCTCTACAAGAAATGTAAGTTTTGATTTTGTTTTAAATTATGAGATGTATTACCTTAATAAAATTAAAATTAATCTTAAATTACACTTAAAACACACATAAGGAAACAAAAAATATTTGTTCTATAGAGAAAACATTATGCTTTATTAAAGTATGTGTATATACTTTAATATAATGATCTATAAGCAGTGGAGAAAGTGAATCGAAAGACAGAATGAAGACATATTTGAGAAGTTTGCACAATGATTTATTCATTCAACAAACATTAAGCAACTTGCACCTGGTATGCTGCTAGGTATGGGGGATCCAGTGTAGAACATGAAGGAAGAATAAAGGTGCGCTCTAAGAGAAAATCAGCATTTGTAAGCTTTAAGCAACAAATATATTTGGGTTTCTTTTCTCCTGTCTTTAGTAGCATGAGCCACTGACCTTCTGGTCATGATAACGCCTTTTATCCTTCACTATCCTCTTAAAAATTTCTCATGACTTTACCCCCCACTCCCCACTCCAGCCCCCACCCCCACTGATGAGATCCAAGATTTCATAACCTTTCTCTTGTGATTGCAGGGAAGGCTTCACCAGAAAGTTATTCACGGGTGTGCCTCTATCTCCTGCTGATTTTCTCTTCATGTGAAGAAGTCTGTCTAATCACAAATAAAAATCTGCCCTTCTCCAGTTTGAGAAAACCTCACAACATGACTAACAAGTCATAAGACCGGACTTCCAGGTCATGCTAGTTTTCTTCACAATGAAGATGTAACTTCAAGAAATAAACATGCGTAAGAGACTTTCCACTGGCAAATTACTTTAAATGTATAGCCCATAAAGACTTATTTTAGATATCTGCTCATTAAACTGGCTATGTTTTCACAGTTGTACCTGCAGCATCTACTCTGTGGTGAGGTCTTAACCTTCCCAGTTCCAACCTCATTTTTCCTGTTTCTTAGAATGTGTAATGAAGATGTATTCAGACCTTACTGGAAATTATTGCAATTTTGTCTATTTTTTTTCTTCTTATGTTAAAGGAACATGCTGTGTGAAAGGCCCAAAGAATTTCATGAGTAATGTTCACATATAGGCTTTATGCAAGTCCTAACTTGCCAAGAAGCCACAGTAGTGTGGGTATGCCATGATTCTGCCTATGAATATGTGACTCTTTTTAAAAACAATTCTATAAGCACAACTTTAGAAGTAATTACATCATTTAATTGATTTTAAAAATTTGCTACAGAGAAGTTATAAATAAGAACTAAGCATATAGGAAAGAGCAATTTTCTGCAAGTCATATGATAATACACATACATATACATAAATATAGTCATTTATTAGCATATATAATTGTATGTGTTGACCTAAGTATAGTCATGTGCAAATCCATATAAAATTTATAATTATATTTGCTTTGTTGGTAGCTTTATGGCAAGCCTCAAAATAAAATGTCATATGGCTTACCACATAAGTATAAATGAATATAGGGTGATTTCTCCACTTTCCCAGAAGCTGTTACCTAAAACCAGTGTTTTTGATACTTTTGCTACTTTTTAAATTGCAAACACTTGAAGCTGTGATGTCATATATTCAGGAATGATTATTAAATCATCTTAAACTTCTTTGCTGACCTTTTAACCAATTATAAGGTAAATTTTTCAGGTATCTAAACTAATAATGATTAATGTAATTTCAGGGAAATATGCCTTTCCTTCTCTAATTACATTTTTATCAAATTATTTTGATGATTGTTTCCTTATAAGAGAATTGTGAGAAATCCAATGTTAAGGTAACAATTTCTTTTTTAAGGTATAATTTCGAAAATTATCTTGCCTTATTTTTGGTCATATATGATTATAAAATATATGTAAAGAATAACAACTAGTTAATTAAGGTTTGATCATAGCAACGAATCACATGCTACATGATTACTTTTTTTAAAAACTATACTTTTAGAAAATAATATCAATAAATCTTGTGATAAATACGTGCAACAACAGTTTGTTGTTGTTGTTGTTGTTTTGGGGACAGGGTCTCACTCTGTTGCCAAGGCTGGAGTGCAGTGGTGTGACCTCAGCTCACCACAGTCTCCATCTTTCAGGCTCTAGTGATCCTCCCACCTCAGCCTCCAGAGTAGCTAGGATTACAAGTGCACGCCCAGCTAATTTTTTATATGATCTAGTCTATTTTTATTATCAATATAGTAATAGCTTATAAGCCTATAAGGAATTTTTATTATATTTCTAGTAGTATAATAAAATATATAAAATAAGTATGTTTATATTGATGTATTATATTTTATATAATTATATATTATATTGCTTTAGAATTATTATATAATATTGATAGTATATAATTAATAATTATGTTATTATATATTTATAATAATTAAATTTCTATTTCTAAAATGATGTGAAAATTCTAAATACTACAGCCATACAATACCTTCTGAAGTATGCATTGCTGTCATAAACACTAAGTAGATGTCTGTTCTGTGGTATTTTTAGCTACAGATTTCATTGCTACTGAAGGTTGAGTGGCTGGAGGAAATCCCCACATACTTTATATAAAATGCGAATATGCTAGAAGCATTCAATTTATTTTAAATCAATTATAAACAATAGATTTTGGTGTGAGTCTTGACAGAAGAGATGAGTTTCATGAGAACTGATAGAAAAAAACACGATTAGGATAAAGATACAATTAATAAGAACTTCTTTGATTTCTTGCATTTTCTGCCTATAAAATATGGTGAACATTAGTCACATTGGCATAGGCACTCAAACCTCTTTCCTGTTTGTGGGGTCTCCTCAAATGCATGTCTTAGTGCGAAAGTCAGAGGTAAGGTGCTCACAGCACTAATGGTGGTGCATAGGACCTGAATGCAATAGCACTGACTGGTTCCAGTGGCGGCATCCTAACCACATGGTTGAATGCCTTTGCTTATGGCTGTAGTCCCATGCCAACATGTCCTGGAGTAGGGACCATAAAACGCCAAATGATGGAAAAACAGTCTTATACCAAAATAAATATGGAACTTGATCATTTATGTGTGCAAAGTGAGAAACATGGATGAGAATGAATTCTTAGGGTGTTCATACCAAGGAAAAAGGAGCACAATTTTTGAAAAAGGATGAATTGATTATTGTAGATGCATAGGATATAATATACTAGTTTAGTTACCTGTGAGTGCTTGTAATTGTTTTCTGTTTCATGAAGCTCAAGCCTAGATTAACCCCTATCGTAAGCCAAAGACCTACCCCAACTCTTCAGGAAGGGTATTGCAATACCATTACAAATACATTCAGAATGTCTGCTGCCTAAAATTTCCCAAAGGATTATTGGCACTGGAGAACAGGAACATTTCCAGAGTAACAGAAAATTGACTCTAGGCTATCACTAAGAGCTGGATAACAAAAAAGCCACTGAAATTCAAAGATTCAAGTCAGGATTTGTGGCTCAACCAACTTTGACTTCAATGTGGGCTTAGTAGGAGTCTCAAATCCACCTCATATCTTTTTGTCATTTCCCCCATTCCTATGGATCAAAAGATAATGTGATTGAAGAGTGAATTTAGAGACACTGAAATTATGCAACACAACTCAACAGAATATATCCAATAGGATAGTCATTTTCTGTAAGAATTCAAGTCCTTATCTGAATCCTTATTTTCTGTAAGGATTCAAGTCCTTAATGGTGACACTAATTTCTAGTGATTCTTATGAGATCTTTGCTAGATTCTCTACACTGGCTGGGTAGAAGGTTGATAGGATGGGTCTTCAAAGACACCAAGGAATATCTATAAACTTAATCAGATGATTACTTTAATTGCATCTAATCAAATAGCTACATATTCTTATACTTGGTATACTTTGATAAGCTGCTCTAAGACATTTATTTAGTAAATTACTTGCAAGACCCTCCAACTAATCCAGGTTTCAGACAAAGCCATTATGTTTCCTGTATTTTATATCCAAGAGATTTATGGTAAAAGATTTATTGGTAGCAGAACAGAGTGATGTATAGAGCTTGTGACATTCCCTAGTAGGATAATAATTTTGGAAGCCTATACATTATAGACTTGATCTTCCCAAGTTCCAGATAGGGTAAGATCAATAAGAACTCTAAATATAAAGCCTTAGGTTTTACTCCAAGTTCTGCCAAAGACATGTGATGAATTCATCTTTCATCTTATATGTTCAAAATAGAAGGTTTTAAAATAACTCATTCTGCTGATAAAAGTTTCACACACCTGATGCCACAATAGGTATCCACAGAATGAATGTTTGGTGAGGGAATAACTGAAGGAATCTGCTAATTACCTTCACATCCTTAGCAAGGAAAGTTTCAAGGAAAAGAATATAGAATCTCTTGCTTTAAATTTCAGTAAATTTGATTTTTTAAATAATTAAGATGTAAAACATTAGAAATAAAGATTTGTGAAAATGACGAAAAGTATTCTATATCAGACGTTCAAATGTGATTTGGAATAAAAAATGTCTATAGCAAATGTAATACATTTCTTGAGCCATAATGATATGAATCATTTGTATTTTTCCTCCATGATAATTAGAAAGGATAACTCCCTCACGTTAGTCATTATAGTATGGCCTTATGTCACAATTAGTGATAAACGTATATGCAACTCTCTGTCCTGCACTTTATAAAATAAATCTCAGAAATGCCTTGGCTATTGCTGGTTGCCCTTAGCCTTGCCACAACTCATTAATGGACAAAATGGATTTGTAACAATCAAAAAATACACAGCGCAAACTTAAGCTTAATGATCCTAACTATAAATCTTTTAACACTTGTCACTACAATTTGGAATCTGCTTTCTCCAACTAACTGAAAGTGTTTTTCACTTTCCTTAAGACTATCACTGTCAAGATAAAATTATCCCTAAATCTTTTCTGTTTCAAAGTTAAAAATAAAATATTTGCTTAAATCATTCATTTGGTTATTAATGATCATTCAATAAAATATTTAATAAAATATTATTCAGAAAAATATTTAAACATATAGCTCCAAATAAGTCAATCCCTCAGTTGTCTTGGCACAGATATACTTATGGATTTAAAGATACTACAAATAAAAGTTTTTGAAAATATTGGAGATTTATGAAATATCTCAAAGTTGAATTCAACCCCTAACCCCATGACTCTATGACCCCATGTTTGATGTAGAAACAACTATTACTGTATTTCACCTACTCTTGATTTGGCCTTCGCTTTATACCCTCAATTTGATCAGTGGGGACCAGAAAGCATTTCTAACCTACTAACGTTTTTGCTGACACAATTGGTATTTTTTGCCCATGACAAGGAACAACCAACCCTACATTTCACAGTAACTCTAGAAGGGCTTGCTACTCACACTTAAGCACATTAAAATAGTAAATGTTTTTACTGGCGAATTTGTGCCATCACATACACAAACTATATTAAGTAAGCCAGTTGAAAAAGATAGGGGTTTAGATGTTTAATCTTAATAAATACATATATTGAATAAAAATATTTTGATAGTTAAAGAGAGAAGATTTATTTAGCTGGTAACTTATTAATAATAATACTGGCCAGGCACAGTGGCTCACACCTGTAATCCCAGCACTTTGGAAGGCCAAGGTGGGCGGATCACAAGATCAGGAGTTCGAGACCAGCCTGCTCCACATGTTGAAATCCCGTCTCTACTAAAAATACAAAATTAGCAGGGCATGGTGGTACATGCCTGTAATCCCAGCTCCTTGGGAGGCTGAGGCAGAAAAACTGCTTGAACCCAGGAAGCGGAGGTTTGGTGAGCTGAGATAGTGCCATTGCACTCCAGCCTGGACAACAAGAGTGAAACTCCATCTCAAAATAATAATAATAATAATAATAAGTAGAATACCAAATCCCTAATGATGTCTAGCAATGTCCCAGACTTTAGCCTTGAAAATAAAAATTTACATTTTTGGTTAAAATAATGATCTCATCACTTTATCTATTAATCCTTAAAATAAAATCATTTAATCTCTTTTGTTCTTTCAGGTATCTAAATTTCATATCTTTATCCTCATTCACTTAATATCTAATTGAACTAGATTTGAACTGGGTTTTTTGAAAACTGAATTATGTTTGTGTGATAATAATCTCATGATTATGTTTGTGATAAGAAAAAAAGTGCTCTTTTCCTACAAGTAGTTTTGTGCTAACCCTTCTCATTACATTTACTTATTTGAAATGTTCAAATATACTTTTCTCAATATAATAGGTGATATTGAATTAAGCATAATGAAGTTTGTTCTAGGTCTCAGTATTATTTTTGATGATTTTTGTCTTAAATATTTTCCCTGTAAACATGATACATTCTATTCCATACCTTAGTTTAACTGATTTGTCCATTAAGTTATGTTTATCTATGATATCCTCTTACAAATAATTTTTAGTTCCAGATTAATTTTACTAAACTTATCATTTAGGACAGTTATTATATTTTATATCATCATAAAATGTAGACAATATTTTAACCAAGTTACAAATTAACCCAAGACAAGTAACTGCTGGTGATTTAAACTTCAGCACATAAACTTAAAAAAAAAAAAAATAGAAACTTATGCAACAAAATTCTGTAATATACCAGACATAAAAATGTTGTTACTAATTGTAACTCTCAAATGAGACTGCCCATTTTCAACAGTTCTTAATATTCATAATAAATTTCATAAAATTCTTTAGTGACTAGCAGAAATTATCACTGAGAATTTATACTACATTAGAAATAGGACAGATATGCTATAGTTCTTTCACCATAAACATGTACTATGATAATATTGAATGTTTAGCCCATCAGGTCTCATCTATAGTTTATTTGTACTACATGGTCAAGTCCTTTGCCCAATGGTTTTGGCTTACGGTTAGTTTAGGCTTAGCACTAGTAATATTTATGTATTTTTATATGCCAATTTGCTTCAGAAAAAGGTTAAATTTTTCCATAACTGTAAAATGCGGTAAGAAAAACAAAATAACACAGTAGAAAAATAGGCGATCAAATTGAACAGGCACTTTACAAAAGACAGTATCCAGATATCCAGTAAACATGAAAAGGTTCTAACCCTTATTAGTCATCAGAAAAATTCAAATTAAACTATAATGAAGTAAACCTATGCGTTTACCAGGATGGATACCATGAAAAAAGACTGATGATAAAGTTGGAGAGAATGTGGATGGAGCAACTGAAATGTTCATTTTCTTCTAATGGGGATGTAAATTGGCTTGACTATTTTGGAAAACTAAACTCAAGCAGAGATATGGCCCATCTTATATATATATGGTCTATAGAAAACATTGTAATATGTTTGCCAAAAGTTGTTTGTGAGAGATATTTGTAGTAAACAACCTAAATGTCCATTAACAATGAAAAAATATTAATGTATTTTCATAAACAGAATGTTATACTGCAATGAGAATAAACTATTTCTACCTACAACATTAGTGAATCTCACAAGAACAATGTTGAATGGCAAAATCCAGGTACAAAATAATATATTTTGTAGGATTTCATATGTATGAATTTTAAATCAGGCAAAACTAATCTATGGCATTATAAGTCAAGATAGTGGTTACCTTGCAGCAGTCAGGAGGCAGTGACTGAAGAGACGCGAAAGGGCTTCTGGTGATGTTCTGTTTCTTCATTTGTATGTTGGTTATATAGGTATGTTTGTTTTGCAAAGTTTATCTAACCTTAGGGTTTATGCAGATTTCCATATGTTTTTTGTTCTTCAATAAAATTGCCTTATGATATAAATTCACAGCACCACAACACTGAAATCAGGTTAAGATGAAAAAGAATGTGAAATACAGGATGAAGTCAACAGTTAGACTAGTACAGAAAAAGGCATCAGTAACATTAGTTACATTTGTTAGAGGTAAGCCAGGAATAAGATATGATTCACTATGCTTTTAATAAGAAAACAAATGTGTTACTCAAGAAAAACCTATGCACTCACAGGCTTAAGATTAAACAGAAGATGCTTCCATCCTCAGAGATAATATTTATCCTACATAATTAGCTATGACTTTAAGAATGTTTGTATAATAAATACCATCTTGAATTGCTTTGGGTGGTTTCTTAAAATGGTCCTCAATATAGAAGAATGACATTAAATAGCAAATTATTATACAAGAAAAGCAGATAAGAGCTTCTATAAGGGAGTGAGGGGCTTACAAAATGATGCTCTTTGAAGATTCAGCTAAATCAAGAAATTGATTTTAGAATAAGGAATTGATAGACTTTAATCTCAGGTACACAGATTTTGATAAGTCCTGAGGCAGGGGGACTTGAGGCTGTATCTCCCAGAAGTACTTGAAGAATAGCCATTGCCTTTTGCTGGTTAAACGAGATTCGGTGTGCTTTAGCCAATGAGGTAAGATGATGTCTTGCCATGAAAGCTGAGAAGTCTGACATGGCTGTCTGCACAATGAACTCCCTGTCTCTGCTCAAGTTTAAAACACAGGAGGATCCTCTGCAAGCAGTTCTAAGCCTTCTCTAGCACATAGTTACCATATTCCTGAAACAATACTTCTTGGAAGATTAGTCTGATCCTTGGAAAACAATTGAAGTAGTTATAATCCATGAATTTTCAGTGAGAAAAATATTGCCCCATGGAGGCAAAATTTGTTGTTGGGAGGTGAAATAATTTTTTTATGTATAAAGCACAGATATATCTATGACACATAAACAGGTACACAGTATATCTATGGTATTAAAATTTCATTTGGGTGGCAATTAGGGAAAAAGATGTCTGAAAAGGCTTCTTAGGGTGGAGATAAGGGTTGAGATGGTGGTTGTGAAATAAAGGATGAAAAACACTGATATAACCAAACACCAAACACAAAATAGTAACAGCACATTCCTTGCAGCCCTGATTCACAAAACTATTCACAGACATTTGAACATTTAAATTTGATGAACATAACCTCATTCAATATCCTACAATAAAAACTATTGGTAACATATATTCTCAAGTAAATGAATGGGTTAATTCAGTTAAATGTTGAAATGTATCTACTCAAAAGATTAATTTGGCTTTAGAATATTAATATTTTGGCATGACTGTTATTCTACTAATCCCATTTTTACGTTGGGAAAGTAAAAATATATGCTTAACAAACCTTGTCTTTTTATTGTCTACAGTAAGAGGAATGAGATATAGCTAATCTAAGAATTATATCCTGTCAGTTATTAAAAATAGTTTTAAAATATCCAGTAAGGTAACCAGCTCTGGAGTACTGAGTTGCTCAAATGAAGTGGGATCACTATTTGGGATTTAATTTTTAAAACTGTTTTCTCATGGCAACTGGAGAAACGACACAACAACACATAAAGAAAAGCCATAGATTTCTCTCTTCCATTCCCTTGAGCTAAATCAAAAATATTTTCATGTTAATGTTCAAATACTAACATATATTTAAAAATAGAATAGTTTTATTCAGTAAATCTGGGCTGTAAACCTGGATCTTTGACAGCTTTCCCAGTACAATGGCAAAGATGAGTAGTTACAGCGACAAAGTAGTTGCCATAGCCTACAAGTCTGAAATATTTATTACCTGTAAATATTTATTTACAGAAAGAGTTTGTGGTGCCTAACAATAGAAGATTTAGTTAAATAAATTACTGTTCATCTACTCAAAACAGACTGAATTTATTGAAATATTATTGTAGGAGAATTCTTAATTAAATGAAAATAGATGTACAGTGCATATGAACTAAGCAACTGAAAACAGCATACATAATGAAAGTCCATTTTTGTTGAAAAGTGCACATATACAAAAAATACTTTGTTAGGTGCTTAGAGTTGAAAGACCTTGGCTATCAGAGTTTCACAGGCCCAAGTTCCATTACTGACCATACCAACTAATTATCCATTGTGTGGAAAAATACTTTCTCTTCTTTCTCCATTAAAAAAAAATAACCTGGAGGTATTCAAGTATAGCTATATCTCATCTACTTCCAAAAATTGATTTGAGGTGAATTGACATATTTATATCTATTCCTGGGTTATTTTGTTTATGTTACTATAAAGGAATACCAGAGACTGGGTAATTTATAAACATTTATTTTGGCTCATGGTTCTGCAGACTGTATAAGAAGCATGGCACCAGCATCTGCTTGGCTTCTGGCAAGGCCTCAAGAAACTTACAATCATGGAGGAAGGCAGAGGGGGAGCCAGTGTATTACAGGCTGAGAGGGGAAGCAAGACAAAGGGGAGAGGTGCCATGCTCTTTGAAACAATCAGATCTTGAGTGAATTCATTACCACTCATTACCATGGGGAAGGCACGAAGTCATTCACGATGGATCTACCCCATGACCCAACACCTCCCATTGTGCCCCATTGTCAACCTGGGGATCACATTTCAACATGAGATTTGGAGGGAACAAATATCCAAACCATATCAATCCCTTATGGAGATTTAATTATTAAATGAAACATGTAAACTTTCTCATAGGATGTCTAGTACATGCACAGCAGACTATATTTTTAAAGGTTCTTCTTACTTCTGCTTCAAGCAGGCAATAAGAGAAAGTAAGAAACTCCTATCTTATTTATTTTTCAATAAGCAGATGGGATACAAAAAAGAGTAAAGAAAACCCCTTCAGTGCTGGGGTATTCTCCAGCCACAGCAGTGGACAAAAACCACAGAGCCTCAGAGAAAAGCCGCAACTGACAGCAGTATGAGAACTAGGTATTAGCACATTTCTATGCCATGAGATCTAGTTTCTTCTCTGAATTATGTCAACTAAGGGGTATAATTGCAGAGGATGACAGAGAAACTATGTTTTTTTATTCGCTCTATTTCTTATACTGAGATGGAATTATCATTTTCATCAAGAAGATGGGGAAAATATTTCTTGAATTATTAGTTTTACTTGCAATTATTTGGTATAGATACTGTGTACAGATGTACATACACAAACTTGCTCATGAATTTTGTTTTCCTCACACTATGATTTAAATTACTCTGTATTTCATCTTTAAACCATTAGAAATAAATATTAACAAAATTAATTATTAAAATGTCCTTGTTAATTAGAGTCATATAATTGAAAAATTTGAAAACAATCATCTAGGCTAGAATTTCCCAAACTCACTCTCTCTGATATATATATATATATATATATATATATATATAGAGAGAGAGAGAGAGAGAGAGAGAGAGATCTATCATTATATAGAGATACTTCTATAATTCCCAAACTCAAAGAATTATATACATATAATTGTATATATATTATAAATTATATATATATTTCCCAAACTCAATTTCTCAAGCTCTCTCTTACTCTCTCTCTCTCTCCCCACACACACACACACACACACACACACACATATATAAAATTCTAACCTAGATGATTCTAACCTAGGTGATTATTTGAATTAATTAATATAGAGAGAGGAATTTATATAGATATAGATAGATAGATAGATAGATAGATGTTTGTATATACTTGAAATCAAAGTGAAAAGAGATAAAAAGAGAGACTGCTCCTCTAACCAGTCTTCTATGCTCCCCCCATGGTAACACACCATAGAGCTCCATGTCACACCATACACCAAGCTGCATCTGCCTAAGAAGAGGGTGGCTCTGCGTTAACCAGATGATTCAGATACCAGTCAGTTTCCAGTCCTTGGCCAAAGGCTAAGTACGCTGCTTATCTGTGCCGGCTGTCAACATATTTCAAAAACTGTGACTATCCACAGACCACAGGATGTGGGCATCAGAACAAAAAAGGAAGCACTAGCAAAATGCTTTATATCTTTAAAGGAAATCCCATGGCTTGCAAGCAGATTGAGTGGACTAAGTACATCAATCATTTTTTCACAATGGGTTATGATGAAGCAGCTAAATTAGAAACTATAAAATTGAGTGACTTGGTACAAAAATGAGAACATGGTTTCAAGTGAATTGGGTTTGGCTCAACTTATGAGTAATCAATGTATGATTTTGATGGAGTGGTACTCGCCTTTGGAGACTTAAATTATAATTTCCAATAGAATAAAAATTAAATGCTTCTCTGAGGCATTTTTAATACTCAATATAAGATCCAATTCTTCCAAAACCTGATCTTCAAAGTAGGAACTTAAGTTTCATATAATAACTAAAATAACTGCTTGGTGAATGATGTGTTAACCTCAAGAAGACATTCAACTCTCTTAGTGATTCTTAAGAATTGACTTGTACTGTGCTTTCAAGACAAGAATAACACATGATTCCTAAACTCATAAATTATCTATGCTAGAATTTTCACATCGACACTACTGTGTTGTAGTTTTTTCAAAGAGGGAAGTCTTCAATCACAAAGAATAAACTTGCTCATGAATTCTCTAAGTACATAGAAAAATTACCACCATTTAATGTTGTGAAAATTGTTTTTGTGCTTTAGATATGTACCTGGAATAGTACCCTGACATTTTAAATAGAAAGACATAAATTTCTACAAGCACAGGAAGAGAAAAGTATGAAGTTTTAATATTATACAGTCTTTGAAGGAATAAGTAAACCAGAAAGAGACCCAGGCCCAGAGTAAATCCTTTTCCTAGTGTTTTCTAGCCTTTACTAGGAATGAATGCCACAGTGACCCCTGAGTCTATGCGAGTTGTTTCCCAGCTACGTCCCTAGCACTTGATAAGATTCCCACTTGCTGCCTACGATGTCAACCAGAGCTGAGTGTAAGGGAAGCGTGCAGAGTGCCTTGTGTCCCTGGGAAGGCTTTACTGCCCACTGGTTGAGGCTCTAGGGAGGGTGCTCAGAGTGCCCTTGGATTAAAGAGATCTCCAGAAACCTCCCTGTCAGCTAGGTCACATCATGCAATGGTACACAGCAGTCAAAATTTTAAAAAACAAAGGAACAAAAAACTCCAAAAAACAAAAAAAAAAAAAAAAAAAAAAAAAAAAACCTTTTAAAAGATATTTAAAAAGAGTGGCCACAGCAAAAGGAAATTCTCATACATGTCACCCAGAGATCCCACTCAAGTTTGGCCAGTTGTCCCAAAAATATCTTCTAGAGCAAAAGGATTCAACTCCAGTTCTGGATCACATGTTGTACTTTGTTTTCACGTTTCTTAATTTCTCTTTAGTGTAGAACAGCTCTGAAGTCCTCCTTTGACCCTCACGATCTTAACATTTTGGAGATTACAGTCCAGTTGTATTAGCCTGTTTTCATACTGCTAATAAAGATATATCCAAGTTTGGGAAGAAAAAAAAGGTTTAATTGGACTTATAGTTCCACATGGCCGTGGAGGCTTCAGAATCATGGCGGGAGGCAAAAGGGACTACTTACATGGTGGCAGCAAGAGAAAATGAAGAAGAGGCAAAAGCAGAAACTCATAAACCCATAAGATCTCGTGAGACTTATTCACTATCACAAGAATAGAATTGGAAAGACTGATCCCCAATGATTTAATTACCTACCCCTGGGTCACTCCCACAACATGTGGGAATTCTGGGAGATACAATTCAAGTTGAGATTTGGTGGCAACACAGCCAGACCATATCACCAGTTGTTTGGTTGAATGTCCTTCAGTTTGGATGTTTCCTCATCATTAGATTAGTTGCTATTTCCTAGAAGCCAAACTTTAATGTGCATAGGCATCTCATAGAGAATTTAACTAAATTGCATATTCTGATTCAATAAGACTATGGTGAGATGCATGGTTCTACATTTCTAACAAGCCCCCAGGCCATCAATGGGACTGAGCACATTTTTAATAGAAAGAGCCCCATAAGATACCACTCAAGAAGAGGAAGAAATAATCAGGACTGATTAACCACCTTCCCCCTCATCAGGACTAATCCCATGATCCTTTGTGACTGTTTAATGAAGTCACTTCCAGAACTCCAAACTTTCCTAAATCACTGATTTCACCACCAGAAATTCCAAACTTCTAGAACTATTGATTCTCCTATCCCTGAATAAACCCAGAAATCTGTCCTAACCAAATTATCATCATCACAGTGAATAGTTCCATCATCCCCCCAGTTGCTTAGTCCAAAGCCAATAAATCACCTCTGATTCTTTTCTTTTACTCAGCTCATCTTGCCAGTCCAGCAGAGCCATCTAACTCCAAAACATATCCCAAATCTGATCACTTCTATTTGTCTCCACTGTTCATAGTGCATTGCATATCCCCATCCATCATCTCTTGCTTGCACCATCACTATAATTTCCTGCTTCCATTCTTGTCCTCCTCCACCCAGAAGCCAGGGAGAGCTTTGAAAAATAAAGTCTGGCTCCCCTGCCTGAAACCTCTACTGGATACTGATCATGTTTAGGGGAAACACAAATGCAAATTGCTTGCTTCATTCCCATGGATCTTTGGGATTGCTCTCATGCCCTCTGCTCACTGCACTCTGGACACACTGGGCCTCATTTGTTTTCTCTGATCACTCAAGCTTCACTCTCTTTTCTGGCATACATTTCACCCTGAACATCACTTAGCTTGCCACTTACCATTCCCAATTCTGCTCAGAGCCATCGCTTATGGGGACTTCCAACTGCCTTATCTGAAAAAGCCTGTTTTCCCAGTTTCTGTACTTCTCTATCCCCCTAGCTTTCTTTATTTCCATCATAAACATCATCACTATGTGAAATGATGTTATTATTTCTTCCTTGCTTAGCACTCCTTTTATCTTCTAGATGGACATTCATAAGGAAAGAAATATTGTATTTTTTAAATTCATGTATTTCAGCTTCAGTGCCAGTTATAACACACTCATTAAATATTAACTGAATAAATGAATGAACAAATAAATACTAATTTAAATCAATATGCTTATGTAAGGACTGAATGGGGAGTTGGTAAAGCTGCCACTCCTCACATGATTACTCACCATTGACAAAACCATTCCAAATCAGCACATGTCCCATTGACAAAGACTTGACATAGCCCATCCTCTTCCTATGCTCAGAAGTTTACCTCAAGTTTCACAGAATGATCCTGGTCCAGTCAGACTTTATAACTCCAATGTGCCCCATTCTAGCCAGGAAATTTTTTCTGACTTCTGATTTCAAGATAGCAAGTTGAGCATACATGTTTAAACTCTCTTTTGCCTTATATTCCATGGAAATAACGAAGGACTTTAGAAATAAGCAAATATCTGTAGCAGTTAGGAAAATAGGGAAGTGTAAAATCATACATCAAGGAACCTTGAAAAATTTCAGGAGGGGATAGAGATGATATATTTGGCCTGAGAGAAAATCTCCCAGTTGCTGACCATCCAGTCAAAACAGGAAGGAGCTATCTTGAACATAAGTGAAGATATTGTTGCGACAAATCCTAGAAAAACTTTAACTCTTGAATCACCATGTACCAGATATAAGAGCACTGAACCAGTGGGTAAAAGCCAACAGAAAATCTGTGGCAACAGTGACACTAAAAAAAATAGGGATGACAGTTTTAATAGGGCATAGCAAAAAGTGGCCTCAATAATTGCTGACTGAACCTGTATCTCAAGGCAATGGTTCTCACAATGGGGCCACAGTCCTCCTCCTGGGCACTTGGCAATGGCTGGATGTATTTTTTGGTCTCAACTGGGTGGTAGAGTGTGTGTTACTGGCATCTAGTGGGTAAAAGCCAGAGATGCTGCTAATCATCCTGAAATACACTGGACAACTTCCCAAGCCCCAACAAAGAATTGTCTGGCTTAAAATGTCAACAGATCTGAACCTGATAAACCCTGCTCAAAGGTCAACAGGCCTAGATGGGCAATAGTAAGTGAGAGCCTGGCCATGAACAATAGGATATCATGGAGAAGCTGGTGACCTGGGATACACTGATGACAGATTTTCCAGTGTTTGAAGAGAGAGAAAGAGTCTGGGTTTTTAATAGTCATATATATTGTTGTAAATTAGTTTTATAGTGTTTTTATGAATGTTGAAGATTAATTTTAGAATGTTGAAAAACTAAATTAATCCACAGTAACACGTTGGGTGTGGTGGCTCACGCCTGTAAACCCAGCACTTTGGGAGGCCAAGGCAGGCGGATCTCTTGAGGTCAGTAGTTTGCGACCAGCCTGGCCAACATGGTGAAACCCCAACTCCACTGAAAGTACAAAAATCAGCCAGGTGTGGTGGTGTGTGCCTGTAATCCCAGCTACTCTGGAGGCTGAGACAGGAGAATCACTTGAAGCCAGGAGGTGGAGGTTGCAGTGAGCTTAGATCGTGCCACTGCACTCCAGCCTGGGCAACAGAGCAAGACTCTTTCTCAATAAACAAAAAACCAACAAACAAAAACATGAACAAAACAAATTTTAAAATTAAACTACTCCGTGAGCCAAAAAATAAAGTAAAATGGATCTGGCCTATGGATTGCTGGTTTACCATTGCAGGTTTAGTACTTTACTTATTATATATGAGCTGATAATAACATCATAAAAGTCTGAGCACCCATGAGAACAGACAGCAGTTAAAAAGTGGATACAATAATATCAGTAATAACCAGAGAAAATGACTACAATGGAAAAATGTGTATATAAACAAGAGGTGAATTTATAGCATCATATTCTTGGTGAGAGTAGAGATGTGCCTGGGTAGGAAAGCAGGGACAAAGTCTTAATATCTGTAATCTATAGCAGTATTTCAAATAGGTACTGCAAGGAAGACTTCAATAAAAGTACAGACAAAAATTACAAAAGGTACCTTCTCAAAAGAAGAATGACAAACAGTTGCAATGACAATGAAATCAGTGCAAATTAAAATGAAATCTTCACCTATGATAGTAAAAAGGAATTAATGCCCAGCGTTGTAGAGCAATGGAGATGGAGGAGGAAGAAGAGCACCACTAATGCACTGTGGCAAATGTAAATTTTCTTTGCAATCTAGGCTTTGAATCACATTAAAAATGTACCTGTTCTTTTATGCACAAGTCTACATCTAGGGACTTATGGAAATAATTGAACAGGTGGATACAGATAAACACACAATTGTGTTCATTGTAACATGGTTTATAATAGCAAATAATTGAAAATAATCCCAATGTCCATTTACAAAAGTTTGGTAAAATACAATTTATTAACAACCACACAGTGTAGTGGTATACAGCCGCCAAAGTGAATGAACAAATCTGTGTATGGAAGGAGGATAGATTATAATATTTTTATAAACTCAAAATATTATCAATGAATAAAACAGAAGAGCTGAGGGAAAGTGAATAAGTCTTTGAAAGAGAAGTTCTCACTAGTTCAAGCTCTTGTTGGTTGATGTTCTTAGTGAAGTGGCTGTTTCTGTATGGTGGCATAATGGTTATTATGCTTAAAAAGTAATTTTATTATAGCTTGTTATTTTTTCCTGTATATATTGCAAGTGTACCTTGCTTTCATAATAAGAAAAAAGTATTAACCATTTTTCTTAAAAAAACATAAATTACTATTTTAATGTATCAATTAATCTGAAACATATATATTTAAATTTATAAAATATTCACATATTATACCCTATGGGAAAACAATATAGTATTTTATGACCTACGAAATTATTAAGCCCAGATGTCACTTGATCTTTTATGAATCAAGAAAATTCCAGCTGATTTATTTGTTTCTCATTAAGTCTGAGTAAAAGCATTAGTTAGTAAAAGCATTAGTTAGTAAAAGCAGAAGTGCCATGAAGTTAGGGATACATTTCCTGTCATTGATGATAAATGAAGTGGTCCAAACAAAACTAAGCAAATCATGTAAACTTACTATATTTTCCCTCATGATCCTAGCATAATCAATAACACCAATTTGGAAGCTAAGGAGTCAAAATTTTAATTTTTAAAAATGCACTTTGGGAGGTCGGGGCAGGTGAATCACTTGAGGCTGAGAATTCAAGGCCAGCCTGACCCACATGGAGAAACCCCATCTCTACTAAAAATACAAAATTAGCCAGAGGTGGTGGTGCATGCCTGTAAGCCTAGCTACTTGGGAGGCTGAGGCAGGAGAATTGCTTGAACTTGGGAGGCGGAGATTGTGGTGAGCTGAGATC
>NW_016107593.1:29449-35573 GCF_001604975.1 Cebus imitator
TCTACATACGTAATCCTCTTGTGACTGTGACTGAAAAAATGTACAATTTGATTTTTGCCTTCATCTTCATCCTTGAGGAAATTTTAATGTTTTTAGAGTTTCTTAAATTTTAATAATACATTTAGGGCACAAATTCTTTTGAATTTATAACATGTGGCAATGCATATATTAGTTCCTAATAACATGAATGAAAATAATAGCCATAAATAATAGTATTTAGTGTTCAAACAACTAGTACATCTTTGATATATAGAATAATGTGACTTAATCTTAGCAACTTAGAAGTTTCAGAATCAACAAGTCCTATCGCCTTCATATTAAGTAGTACTTTGAAATGTTGCCACTACTGTCTATGTTTTTCCTATTTTTTTTAAAAGTCTAACACACAGAAGAACTTCCCAAGTGTAGGTTGACTCACTATGCCGAATGGAATGGTTTTCTCTGCCAGGACACTTATATGAAGAGACTCAAATACTCTCCCATGAAAAGGGTGGCCCCAGAATGGAGTGGAGACAGAGAACGCCTGGGTACCTGTGGCCTTGGTTCTCATCGAGCTTCACCAGCACTAGTTCTTTGATCGTGTCATCTTCATGCTTCTGTTCCATCATTGGCAAAATGGAAGAGTTGTGCAATAGCTGAGGTCTCTTCAAGCTAGCCCTCACCCTCTGTGACTCTGTGACTCTGTAGCCAGATCCAGGAATACACTTCAATCATGGATTCCTCAGGGTCTCCTGTTGGCATCTCAGCCTTGGAGGAGGGCTGCCTGTATGATTAGTCCCTATATGGTGGATGGTTCGTTCCTAGGCTTGTGATTTCTTAGAAAACATAATATGAATTGCTAACCAATGGAAAGAGGAATGAACTCTCAATATAAAACATTAATGGGAAAGAGAAATAGATCAGAGAGAAGGAAAGAGAAGTCAGTTGTTAGGTCATAGAATAGATGGTGGTTCTTGCACTAGAACCACCTAAGGAGCTTTGAAAAAAATATCAATGTTCAACTTACCACAATCGATTAAGTTAGAATCTTTCAGGGTAGAGCTGACACTAATACTTAAAGAATAAAAACAATGTCTCCTGTATATTTCTATTGCACAGCCAGTATTGAGAACCACAAGACAAGATGAGGGTAAGGGTATCATTTGAAGAAGAGAAGAAAATAAGCCCTGCAGAAATATCATTATGTAAATAGAAACTGTCTTTTAAAATCTACAAACTTGGAAATATTAACTATTCTCAGTTTACAAAAATGACCCAGACAACTCCCTAGATGAATCTATTGGGCAGCGAAGGTTAGAACCACTAGACCATAAGTCACTCTGTAATCCTTTGATATTTGCTCCTCATTAGACTTCAGACTTAGGTCGTTAGAAAATAGAGACGGATAGTTGTTTACTTAGTCTGTCACCATGAGTCAGAAAGACTCATGGTGAAATAGACTAAACTATTCTGAAAAAAGAAATGGATGCTTTTGCACTTTATTTCATTTTATTTTGACAGATCTCGCCCTGTCCCCCAAACTGGAGTGCCGTGGTGTAATCTCAGCTCACTTAAACCTCCACCTCCCAGGTTCAAGCAATTCTTGTGCCTTAGCCTCCAGAATAGCTGGGACTATAGGCACGCGCCACCACACCTGGCTAATCTTTTGTATTTTTAGTAGAGATGGGGTTTCACCATGTTGCCAGGCTGGTCTCAAACTCCTGACGTCAAGTGATCCACCCATCTCGGCCTCCCAAAGTGCTGGGATTACAGGCATGAGCCACTGTGCCCGGCCACTTTTGCATTTTAAAAGAGATGTGATTCCCTAGAAACAATTCCAAATTCTTATAAGCCTGTGCACAAATTTGCAGCGAAATGTCTGCCTGCCTTTCTGCATATATCACTTATTTGCACCCATTTTTATAGAATTGGAAATATATTTTCTCAATGTTCACAGGATTAGAGGCATTAGTCACATTGGAAATGATCAGGGTAGATAAAAGTCTGCATTCCTATTTCTGAAATGGAGCAAAGATTGCAATGACTCCTCTTAAACTCTGATGTTATGGAAAATTATGTCTCTACATCCTGCTCAGGACCAACTACCATGTGGCCAAGCTGTTATTACAACTATCATGCCACTATTCTGTCTTATTTTCAGATCCACTGGAATGATTGGGTGGTTCCTGACCATAGTTTGTTTGTTTGTTTATTTATTGAGATGGATTTTTGCTCTTTCGCCCAGGCTGGAGGGCAGTGCTTTGATTTTGGCCCACTGCAACCTCTGCCTTCCTGGGTCAAGTGATTCTCCTGCCTCAGCCTCCCAAGTAGCTGGGGTTACAGGCATGTGCCACCACGCCTGACCAATTTTTGTATTTTTAGTAAAGACAGAGTTTCGCCATGTTGGCCAGGCTGGTCTTGAACTCCTGATCTCAGGTGATCCACCTGCCTTGGCTTCCCAAAAACATAGGATTACAGGCATGAGCCACCGTGCCCGGCCAACTATAGTTTTTTCTTTTTAACTGTGGATATAAATTGGGAAGATAGGTGATGAGAACATGTTTTTTCAGAGTACTAGTTCTGATTGTTTATAATTTCTGGAAAGAGATTAGACATCAAACTTGTTATTATACTTCATTTATTCATTGTTTGATCAATAAATATTTATATTTTTTCTATTAGAAATGGTTATGACCAGACTTTGAAGATGATATTAACGAATATAAAGGCAACATTTTAGCTAATAATTTTGATTTTAGAACCAGATACTGAGGCATTAGTGACATTCATATTTCTAACCATTGGAGAGAGGTTTACAAATATAAAATTGATAAAGGCCAAGAAGAACCGTACACGTTGAAATGAAATTTGAGGTATTACTATAGGCTTGCATTAACTTATAGTTAGATACATACATGAATGCCTATAGCGGCATTATTTGTAATACTCAAATGTCTACTAACAGGCAAACAGATAAACTATCAACTATCCAATGGAATACTACTTAGCAATAAGAAGAAATTAACTATTAATGCACATTGCAACATAGATGAATCTCATAAGTATGTTGAATGAAAGAAGCCAGGCCAAACAAATAGTATGTAACATATCATTTCATTTTTATGATATTCTAGAGAATGTGAACTAGTGATACAGGAAGGGGACAGGGAAGTGCTGGGTAGAGAAGGGCAGGGTCCCAGGTGAGGGTTCCACCCTTGGGCCTGTGTTTGAGGACCTAAGTGAAAACAGTCACTCCTGTTTTTGCACCCAGATGTTACACATTCCAAGACCACTCTGGCCCTCGATGCCCCCTGGTCCTGTGCCCATATAAACTTGATACATTAGTGGGCACACACACAGTGAGTGAACATTGAGAGGAACAGAGGAGTAGACCAACAGACACCCACAGATACCAGCAGACTGGCAAACCAGTGATGGCAGAATGATGCAGCAGAGTAAGAGAGAGGAGTCGTCTGGCCTCTGGACAGCCTGACTCCAGGGGAAGACCACCTTTCCATTCCATCCCCCCTTCTGGATCCTCACCCATCTCACTGAGAGCCACCTCCACCATTCAATAAAACCTTGCACTCATCCTTTAAGCTCACATTCGATTTTTCTGGTACACTGGGCAAGAACTCCAGATACAGACAGCTGTATACTGGTCCTCTGCTCTTGCAATAAGGCAGACGGTCTATTGAGCTGATTAACACAAACTGTCTGCAGATGGCAAAGATGAAACAGCACACTGTAACACATGCCCACTTGGACTTCCGGAGACAGAGACACCTACCCCTAGATGCTGCCAGGGGGCCGGAGCCCAAAAGCACTCCCTGTCGCCTCTTTACCTGCCCATGTGCTTGCTCCCCTTAGGGGTCTGGGCAGCAGGGCAGCCAAAGGAGTGAGCCACACCCCTGACAAACATTCCCGTTTCACTAGTCTATAGTAGTAGAAAGCAGATCAGTGTTTGCCTCGGAC
The DNA here is from genome assembly GCF_001604975.1 of Cebus imitator. Lineage (NCBI taxonomy): Eukaryota > Metazoa > Chordata > Mammalia > Primates > Cebidae > Cebus > Cebus imitator. The sequence continues at coordinate 33,404 of NW_016107593.1, forward strand.
AGAGGGACACAAGAAAACTTTGGGGATGATGATTATGTCCATTTAGTTATTGTGATGACTTCATGGGTGTATACATGTTTCAATACTTATTAAATGGTACACTAAATATGTGTAGCATATGTTGACTAGACCTCAGTAAAGCTGTTTAAATAAAAGTGTTAATGATAAATACAGGTTTTCTGCATAACTCACATTCACACCTGATTCCAATGTAAAAATTAAGCTTTTATCTTATCCCTTCATCCACGATACAATGTATACAATGTATACATGTGAAACTGACCCAATAGTCTCAGAGACAGTTTCTGGGATAAATATAGAAATTGACCCTTCTACTCTTAAAGCTTGAAACTTAATGTTTGTTTCATCTGAGTTCCTTTCTCAGGAAAGGATGTCCAGTCCTCTCCAAAACTATCAAATAACTGAAACTCACTAGATCATCGCTTCCAGACAAATGACGTTCCAGGCTCTTGATTCCTCATGATTGTTTCCTAAACCCTCCCTACTTCTTGTTTTCCCACACTGTCATATTTCTTCCCTGCTGCATAAACATTGCATTTTAGTCAGGGAGATGGAGTTGAGACTGATCTCTCATCTCCTTGGCTGCAGCACTCCAGTAAAGCCTTTCTTGGCAATACTTGTAATCTCAGTGATCGGCTTTCTGTGTGGCAAGGACCTAGACAGAGGCATTTCGTAACACAGGTACATCCATAATACAATATTGGCCTTGTTGCTACAGGGTAAATTTACCAGTGAAAGGTGAAACATTCTCTTTAAAACTGGGGGCTTAGCACAGCTACTTCCTAGCATGGAGCAGCAGTGGGGGTAGGGGAGCCTCAGGCTGCACTTCAACTCTCTTGACTCAGGCATATGACAGTGAATGGCATTGTGGTAGCATCACAAATTCTGTAAAATTAACCGTAAGTGGAAAAGTTTTAAAAAATCACTCTAAAGCTCAATTTCCATCCTCATATGAAGATGATAAATTTGGAAAGTTGGTGACAGGAAACAGACCACACTGCCATGCCGCAGTTAGGAAGGTTTCACTTTGAAAAATAATGCTTGTAGTCTCTGCAATAAATAGGAATAGTAAAAAAAGCAACAAATATATAGCAGACAGCCATGTAATTTAGAGGACAACTTCGTGTGACAGGATTGCTGGTCTTGTCTCTATTTACATTTTTTATTATTTCATGCTAAATAAAAGCAGCATGGACACAAACACACTGTGGGTGCCGGGCAGCCCAGAAGCTAAACTACTGGAGATGGTGGCATTCTGGAAATGGCTTCTGCACTCTAAAAGGGGCCACTTCTGTTCAGCTCTAGCTAATCATCCCCATAGGAAATATTATCAGGTTTCTCTTCCTTCAAAAAGCTGGGAATTAAGATTTTTATGTGAACTTCCATTAAAAAATAGGAACAGCCATTCCAACAATTTTTCCAACATTGTATGGATCAAATACACACAACAGTATCTCTGTCAAAACCATTTTAATATCCTGAGACAGAGAATCATTCTACATGTTAGGCTGAAATTTCATTTCTCAGAAAAGTCTGAAGATTTTTGTTTTTACTCTGTAAGAGCTCATATCAAACTTTTACAAAAGACACACCTTTAATACAGCTACTGGAGTTCATTTTGATTATTCTCAACTTTTTATTTCATGAAAATGCAATCTTACTGAAATGTCATTGATAAATGGAACTCAGAAAAATATGCAAATGCATTCACCTAGCGCTCAAAGTGTGTAGAGAGTTCTAAGAAGGCTAGAGTGCGCAATGAAGACTAATATTATCTATTGTTTTCTTAGTTCAGGGTGCTATAATAACTACTTTGTATATATTAATTTACTTAATTCTCAATAACCATTTGAAGTGCTAGTTTTATAAGCTCCATACAGATAGAAAAACAGAAGCATAGAAATTTAAGTATTTTGTCAAACTTCTCACATACATAGGATGTGGCAGAGCTAGGATTCAGACCCAAGCAGGTTGGCTCCAGAATCTAAATTAATCCCTTTGCCAGTCTGTCTTTCAAATTAAAAAGTTAGTAAGTCGGTGGCTCAAGCCTGTAATCCCAGCACTTTGGGAGGCCGAGGCGGGTGGATCACAAGGTCAAGAGATCGAGACCATCCTGGTCAACATGGTGAAACCCCCGTCTCTACTAAAA
>NW_016107593.1:35733-55043 GCF_001604975.1 Cebus imitator
AAAAAAAAAAAAAAAAAAAAAAAGTTAGTACTTATAAATGATTGTGCATTTTTATGTGGATTGTGACAATTATAGCAGAATTTCAGGCTGTATGCATTCTTGCAATGCAGTAAATGGAATAAATGTAACTATTTTTAAAAATGGAGATGGGATCTCACTATGTTGCCCTGGATAGATTTGAACTCTTGGGCTCAAGAGATCTTCTCTCCTCAGCTTCCCAAATAGTTCAGACTACAGGCCTATATCACCATGCCTGGCTTGTAACTACTTTCAGACTTGATTGGATCATTACAGTACACCATCTTCTGAATTTACTACAAATCACTGGTGGTGTTTTCAGCCCAATATACTACATAAGGAAGTCTTTATTTGTTCATCACAAGACTTGACTAGCTTACTTGCCGTTATTTCAAACATATCACAATATTCTACGAAATGAACATTAAAGAGACAGATCCTAGGGATTATCTGGTCCAAAATCCCCATAATTGAGAACTTGGGAAAACCGTGTGAAAAGGACATCTCTCCCTCTCCTCCCCCCCTCTGTTAACTGTCAAAATTGATTCAGTATATGTGGGGGTTCTTGTCCTTTATCACCTATCTATGTTCCTCTCTTATTATGTGGCATGTCACATGAAAGAGGATACTCTTTCTGGATAAAGAATTCTCAGAGGAAGAAATGAGAAGGTGTCAGATCAAATGGTTTTTCCCTAAGTCGGTTTGCTAGTAGTGGAGTTGAAATATTTTTAATTCAATGAATTATGTTTCTGTTTTGTCTGTGGAGACATTTTTGTTCAAAGGCCCAAGGATAATTCAAATATTCATTCATTTACCAAGTTTCTAATGCATTTACATCAGGAACTGAGATTGTCTCAATTTTCACATAATATCATAAGTTAGCCATTATGTTGCTGTCAATAATTTTAAAAAAAACAAAAAACTACAGTTCGTGCTTCCACAACAGGGGTTTGAACTGCATAGGTCAATTTAAACGCAGATTTTTTCAACTAAATGCAGATTAAAAATAATTCATGGATGCAAAATCTACATATGTGGAAGGCTGACTTTCCCTGTACTCCAGTTCTGCCAGAGGACTGTGGACTTGAATCCTGGAACCAATGCCCCTACAGTAAAAACTGAGGAACAACTATATTATGCTGTTCACACCGATGACAATTTTGGAGGTCTCTTATTCCTGAAGAGTTTCTATTTTATGAGTACTACCAGAACTTTACAATACCTACTTTTTGTTAGAAATTTGTAAAACACACTTTCCTTTGGCAGTAATCCAGTGGAGATCTTCATGAGTTCCTTAACACCAGAAACTGTTAGGTACTGGAACAGTGAAAAAACAATATTTCTTGTTTGGAATATAAAAGAAGATAGTAATAGCAACTATAGTAATAACTAGAGGAAACAAAATGATTATTTAGAAAATAATAATCATTTCTAACCAGGGGCTAGTCAATTTATTCACTATCGTGCTTGCATAAATATATTTCTTTCTCTTCATTGAGTGTTCATGTTCATTAACATAATTTAAGTTTTTAAATCTTACTCAGTTCATGCAATTGAATAGAGAGATTTAGACTGTTATTTATTTGACCATGTAGAGAGACCAAGGCTTGGGGCACACAAGCAAAGTTTGCTAATGAGTCTGATTTTTTCTTAAGATAGGGTCTTGCTCTTTTTCCTAGGCAAGTGTGCAGTGATACAACCAACGCTCATGGTGAAAGGGGAAAAGTTCCCTTGCCCCCCTTGCAGGATGTGCGATGGGAGTGTGGTTCGCTTCTTCAGTGCCCCATGTTCAAACCTTTAGGGGAGCATACAGACCAGCAGGCTGTGGGGCTGTGACCTGATGGCAGTGTCTAGTGGTGAAAGTTTACAGCTACTGAAGCCCCAGTGGGTGCGTGTTACAGGGTGCTCTCTTAGTTTGCTCTCTATAGATGGCTTGTGTTAACCAGCTCAATTAGATCCTCTACCTTGTCACAAGGACAGAGGGTTTTCTGTATACCTAGTTCTTGCCTTGGCATACCAGAAGAATCTGGTCACACCTGGGCTTAGAGAATGAGTGCAAAATTTTGTTGAGAGGAAGTAGCTCTCCTACCATGGAGAGCCAGAAGGGGATGGTTTTTCCCTGGAGTTGGGCTGCTTGGTGCCCCAGCCTGCTTCCTCTGACTGGCCCACTAAACTCTATGCAGGACAATGGCCTGCCGGCTTGCCAGCATCTGCTGGTGTGCTCTTCTGCCAGCATGCTCCCTAAATGTCTTTTGTCTGTCCAGCCGCTTGTGTCTTTGTCTGCTGATGTGCTCCTCTTGACATCTGGTCACCTGTGAGTCTGCCCTGCTAGGCCCAGAATGAGAGGCGTGGAGGGCCAGGGTGGTCTTGGAAAATGCAATATTTGGGCGCTAAGGGAGGAGTGCCTGTCCTCACCTAGGTCGTAGGGGTGGAGCCCTAGCCAGGGACCATGCCCTCCTCTACCCAGCACTTCCCTTCCCACCTTCCATATCATTTAAAGGGATCACACTCTTCCCTTCCCAGCACTCTCTTATCAATGGCAGCCTTGACCTTCTGGGTTCAAGTGATCCTCCTGACTCAGCCTTCTGAGTAGCTGGGACTACAGGCGTATTCCACCACACTCGGCTAGTTTTAAAATATTTTTGTAGAGACAGGGTCACACTTTGTTGTCCCAGCTGGTCTTAAACTGCTGAGTTTGAGCAATCCTCTGGCCTCAGCCTCACAAAGTGCTGGGATTACAGATGTGAGCCATCTCATCTAGTCAAGTCTGATATGCTTGATCCATACAGAGTTGAGGTTTCTTCTTTTCCTTTCTTTACTCCTTTTTTTTTTTTTTTTTTTTTTTTTTGAAGTTGTGGCTGATGGTAAGCACAGGGTAAGTGATACTGGCATAACTTTTTTTCTTTTTTTTTTTTTTTTTTTTTGGATGCTCTAGATCAATCTCTATTGTGAGACAAGGCTATAAAATAATGAGGGAGATTAAAATAGAAGACAAATAATGGATGCTAAAATCCAAATGACAAATGACTCCTTCTTATGTTTGTCATTTGGAGGCATGTTCTTACTGCAATGTTCCTTTAGAAGATGTTTTCAGAATTCCACTCTTAAAATTGCCGTAAGTGTCTTTGCAATAGTCTTAGCAACAGAAAAATTTTCGTACTTTGAGGATAAAATTTATATATAGAAAAAGCCAAAAATTATTCTGTATCAAGGGTGATAAATGGAAGCGTTGAAGAAGTTCAGTGATATCATGCTCTGCATGGTTCAAAACTAAGGCTTAAAGATAATACTACAAGTGCTAAAATGTTTTACAAAATTTTGGCAACATTAAAAAATGTCATAATTCCTCGGGGTAAAAGGTTTTAGAGATAACATTTAATTGGATTTCTGAATTCTCATATGCTTTCTATAAAAAAGTACTACACACAGCTATTCTGTAAAATAATAAATCTTGTAGCATACTGAGAATGTGAATACCTTATATAAAAATATCTCCAAGAAAAAATAAAATTTTTTTTGAAAATTGTGCCAAGATATATGCTAATTACCTTGCTTTTTGAAAGTTATCTGGCTGTTTACCAAATTTTTCATTTTTTTCTCTAAATATTAATGTGAAAAACAATCTTACTGTACTTGTATTCTAGAATCATGCAAGATTAAATCACTGATCATTTTTACGTAATCAGTATTCAAAATGAATCAAGGTATGGTCATGGCAATGGCTAGAGAAAATGATTGGGAGTATTTGAAAAGGAATAATTTTTCACAAATGCACTCATTCATTTTGAAAAATGTTTTGATGTTTCCTGGATACTGTCTCTAAATACTGTTGCTAAGTCTCACTTTTACAACCATCTGGTTTATATATCTTTTTTTCTCTTAAGTATGACATACTTCATACATAGTTTAATATAGTTTATTTGTAGAGATAAATGTTTAGAGAATATTTTGTAAGATCAACAAATTGCGTGTGTGTTTTAATAAAAACAACTTTAAATACTTTTTTTCTGACAAATATAAAATAATCAGGTTTCAATGATTCATTGTTCACCTTCATTAATTTTCCTTCAATTAAAAAAAAAAAAAGAATTTGCCTTACGTTGTAACTAACAAGAGCTATGAAACCCAACACTTTGAAGGAATTGATGGATCAATTAAAATAACTACAGAATTTAGTATAAAAAAAGGATAGCAATGTATCTCAAATTTATCAAAATAATTCACTGCTCAAAGGTAAAAACAAAACCTTAGTAAATGTAGAATGCACTGAGATAGGACTGGAGTGTTCACTTGAAAAAGTCCTAGTAACAGATCATTTTATTGTATTTAACTTTAATTCCAAAAATGCAATAGGAAGCCGAAGGTAATTTTACCATAACTAGTCCTTCTGATACATTAATTATATTACAGAGATTATTTGATCTAAAAACTGATGTGAAAGTTACAAAAAGTCACTGGTCATGTTGTCTTTTTTCTAACAGTAGTTATTTGCAACATCTTAGTAAGTTCAAATATAAAACATTATTTTGTGCTGGAAAACAGAAAAAAGAATGTTAAGATAAGACATATGAAACCTGTATTTTGGGACTGGGCACGGTGGCTCATGCCTGTAGTCCCAGCACTTTGGGAGGCTTAGGCGGGGGGATCACAATGTCAAGAGATCAAGACCATCCTGACCAACATGGTGAAACCCTGTATCTACTAAAAAAAATACAAAAATTAGCTGGGCGTGGTGGCACACGCCTGTAAGTCCCAGCTACTCGAGAAACTGAGGCAGGCAGGAGAATCGCTTGAACCTGGGAGGCAGAGGTTGCAGTGAGCCAGGATCGTGCCACTGCACTCCAACCTGGCAACAGAGTGAGATTCTGTCTCAAAAAAATAAAAAATAATAAAAAATAAAGTATTTGGATAATAGTATATTCAAATGAATATGTATATATATATTTATATAGCAAAATGGTATTTGTATGTATTATTTTTCTATCATTTATTATTGGGGCAATATTATTTAACAGCTTTCTAATATTTTGTTTACCTGCTATTTAAAAAGAAATAATTGTTATTTAAATGGTATTCCACATAGCAATTTAGAAAATATTTATCACTTTGACTAAAAGCGTACCATGTTATACATAATTTTATGGTTTTGATGCATCAAAAAACAGCATAAATTAAAGCCACTGGTATGAATATAGAAATAACATGTCCTTTTCATTCTTATAATTTTAAGGATGTTATGAATATGATCATCAATAGGAAAACTGAAAAATTTCTTACAGCTCTTCCTGTGATGGCCTACATTTCTTCAAATTTAATGTTGCAATAAAAATTAACTTATTCTGCCAAGTGTCTAAAATTTCCCTTATTGGCAAGATAACCAGGCCCAATACCTAGAATAAATATATTAGGGAAAAAAAAAAGTGGCAGTTACTTAGGACTATGAATTTGTGAATTTCATAGTTTGCAGTTTCAGTGACCTCTTAAGCACTGTGAAAATCACACACACTCTTTATCCAAGACCATTTCTGTGCTACCAAGTTCCTTGCAATGCAAGCCTTGAGCAAAGGGGTGAGATACTAGCTAAATCCATATGTTCTATTCCCTGACAGTTGGAGTGTGGAAGCAGAGGCCCCTACACAAAAATAGCTTCTTCTCAGATGCCACTATTAGCAGATCTACTCCAGTTATTAACTCTTAAATATTATTATCCTTTATTGTTTTCTTTTTCTAACATTAAAGTTGAGGGAAATAACCAAACATAAAATTAGAGTATTTCCAAGGGCCACGGTTGTAGACTTGGTGTTCTTAAAAATCAGCTGAGGCTGGGTGCAGTGGCTCACACCCTGTAATCATAGCACTTTGGGAGGCCAAGGCAGGAGGACCACTTGAGGTCAGGAGTTTGAGACGAGCATGGCCAACATGGTGAAACCCCATCTCTACTAAAAGTGCAAACATTAGCTGGGTGTCATGTCAGGCACCTGTAATCCCAGCTATTCAGGAGTCTGGAGCAGAAGAATTGCTTGAACCCAGGGTTTGTGGTGAACTGAGATCATGCTACTACACTCCAGCCTAGGTGACAGAGTGGGGTCTCTGTCTCAAAACAAAACAAAAACACCTATCAGTGAAATCACCATACTTTAGTACCATGTACAATTAGCGGTTACTCACACAATATAAAAAATGCTTGGAGAGCTTAGGAGTATCTAAACCTGTGCCTCTTTCAGTGAAATTTCTCCCTGTTCGGTTTGTGTAAATTCAGACTGGGCTAATTCTTTCCACTCTATAATCCATCTGGTCTTGCTGAGAAAGTAAAGCAAGGAGGCACACAGGAAGAGATATACCAGAAACATCCACGTGCATAACTGGTGCTAGCAACACACTCAAAGTTGATCTCTTCTTGGATCCCACAATAGCAACTCCTGAGTGTCAACTGGGGACCTTGTAGATTCAGATATTTTTACTTAAATATTCCTTGAGTGGAATCTTTTACTGGAACTTTAGGTCGATTAAATTGACTTGAAAACAATTAATGTGAGTAAATTATATGGCACAAGTGATGAACACTTAGGCATGTACATATAGAACCAAAGCTCGCTCACTCTCTGTGTGTGATATATGTATATGTACACACACAAACACACACACACACACACACACACACACACCATGGAATATTATGCAGCTATAAAAAAGAACAAAATCACATTCTTTGCAGCAACATGGATGCAGCTGGAGGCCATTATCCTAAGTGAATTAACACAGGAACAGCAAACCAAATATTGCATGTTCTCACTTATAAGTGGGAGTTAAACACTGGATACATACTTGGGTACTCACGGATGCAAAAATGGGAACAATAGACACTGAGAACTACAAAATGGGGAACAAAGGGTGGAGGGTAGGGTTGAAAAACTACCTACCGAGTACTAAGCATCCTGGGCAATGTGATCATTAAAAGCCCAAACCACAGCATCAGGTAATGCACCCATGTAACAAATCTGTACATGTATCCTCTGAATCTGAAGTGAAGCCAAAGCTTTCTATATACATGCCTAAGTTAAGTGTTCACTATAAATTCTTTATAAACCTCATTGGACCATCTCACTAGGGAATGGCAAATTAGGGGCAATTTTTTTTAATCCAGTCAATGTTTCCTCTGAAGGCTTCCACTGAGCTTTACAGATTTCTCTGCATTTTATTATATTTTTGAAGTTTTATGCCATTATTGCTATTACTTAGATTTTATCTTTAAAAAATTCTATCTCTGCTTCTGTGTTTGTGTATGCTGAGAAGTCAAAATATCTGCCCGCTCAGCGCGATATAAGGCCTTCTCTCTAAACAGGAAACAATATGATCTTCTCCATCTCTTTCTGTCAGAGTTTCTTTAGAAGCTCCCATGGGACAGTAAAGATATCTCTTGTTTTGGTTTACCCAGAACTTCTTCCCCTTTTGCAAATAACACTACAGTTATACATGGAGAATGATTCTTTGCCCACTTTTAGACCATGTGGTTCCTTTAGGAAAGAGAACCTTCCCCAGAGTCAACAGTGGGCACATGACCAGTGTGAAAGGCTCAAAAGCAGTGAGCTACAATTCCAGAATAATTTTGTGTGAGAAGGAAATAAGCCTGGACCAGCTGGCAGCTGGTACCCCTACAAGGCAAGAATCTGCCTGTCCATGGAACCAACCTCCAAGAACTGAGCCAAGATATGGGGACTGAACCCAAATGACAATTCAGATAGTGGTATCTATCACTCCATCTTTCCTATTGGGAGGTACTTGAGCTTCACTATTCAGAATAGCCACTGTGTCTTGAACTGTTAAATTGCCTTGGACATGATGAATTAAGGAAAACAAACAAACGAGTCTATTTTTTATTAATTGATTCATATGAGCAAAACAGAACTTTATTAATGTCTGCTCATGCAGAGTGATATGCTTAAATAGTGTTATTTAGGAAGCACTTTGCAATAAATTGTAAGGCCATTTTTGTAGCTCAATAGCTTATTGAAGTAAATTTAATTGTCAACACACCTCTTCCAGCTGCAGCTGATAAACTTCAAATAGTCCATTTCCAGATAAATATATTTCTAAGATTTTTAAAAAATAACTACTTGAAAATTTAGGTTCCATAGTGATTTTAAATCTCTCAAACTTATTATATTAATATTTTCAATGACATAGAATAATTACAAAATAATTTTAAAAACATAGAATATTTTAAAGGCTACTCTTATGCATTTCCACAGCATGTATTATGGATACAAAATATGTGTCTAGAGTTAAATGTTATTTAATTAAGTATTGAAAGATATTCTCTCATCTAACTTGGGATTTCCATGATATTTCAGCTGAGACAGCTGTGTCTTATTTCATTGCTGATTTGCATTAACCAAAGTGGCATGTTAGGGTGTCATCAGGGAATGAGACAGAAATAAATTCTGGGTCCCAGCTGCTCTCCTTGAACTTCCATTCTTTTCTCTCCATGTGAGATGACAGAGAAAAATGAGAACAAGTTTGGAGAGGCTGTAGTGTTGTCAAAGGTATGCGACTGTTAATGTTACTTTTCTTCAAAAATTTGGAATTGGTTGGAATCATTCTGGAAAGACTCAAGGAAAGAAAGCATTTTTTAAAATAAAGTTGAAAGGACATCCTTTCTCAGACATTATGCTAACAGACATTACATTAACTGAGGAAGGAGGAAATATTCTGCAGAAGACCAAAAAAAGATGAAATAGAGGATGAAGAACAATATAGAAAAATCAGGAAGAAGAAAGAAGAAGAGGAGGAGGATGGAGGAGGAAGAAGGAGAGGGAAGAAGGGGAAGAAGGAAAAGGGGGAAGAGGAAGAAGAGGAGGAGGAAGAGGAAGAGGAAAGAAAAAAGGAGGAGGAGGAGGAGGAGAAAAGAATGAGACAAGTTGAATACTGAGAGCATGGAAAGAGAATATGGTTTTGGAAAGTATCAATCAGACTAACATAGTTTTATACCCCATTTCCATTTGGGGCCTCCATATTCATAACTGAAATATAAGAAGAATCTTTATGTATTGGTTTCATCTTAGATTGCTAGACAATAAGACATCAGCCATGGTTGATGCTTATATACAAGTTGATGCTTATATATAGGTTGATGCATGGTTGACATATATATATATATATATATATATACACACACACATATATATACACACACATACACACACACACACACACACACACACACACACATGGAATACTATGCAGCTATAAAAAAGAACAAAATCACATTCTTTGCAGCAACATGGATGCAGCTGGAGGCCATTATCCTAAGTGAATTAATACAGGAACAGCAAACCAAATATTGCATGTTCTCACTTATAAGTGGGAGTTAAACACTGGATACATACCTGGGTATTCACAGATGCAAAAATGGGAACAATAGACACTGAGAACTCCAAAATGGGGAACAGAGGGTGGAGGGTAGGGTTGAAAAACTACCTACCCAGTACTAAGCATCCTGGGCAATGTGATCATTAGAAGCCCAAACCACAGCATCATGTAACGCACCCACATAACAAATCTGCACATGTATCCTCTGAATCTGAAGTGAAAAATAAAATGTTTAAAACAAGAAAATGGAATCCAAAAAGGTGAAGGCCAGTTATGATGGCAATTTAAAATTTGGATATTATTTGATTCCTTGGTTCAACCTACATCTGTGGATCAGAAGCAGCCTCTCTCCCTCATTCCCTGTCACTCTAACTTCTGCCTTGATTGTTCCAATTAATTACATGACTCTCCAGCCATAGGAGACAGGCACAGACTAAGTGGCCCAGTGGGCTCCTTCCTATGTAATTATGAGAGTCCAAAGCCTGGCTGTTCTCTTGAGGAGTGAATGTAAACTTGGGACATGTTTTGGCATTCATTTTCCACCATGAAGACTGCAGTAAAACAATATGGTTTCTATGGAGAGGAAAGAATGAAGCCTATGCCCAAAAGGGAAGCAGGGACAAGAGGGGATTGAGTGCAAAGTATCTGCTTCCTGGTCATTTCCGAGGTCCAGGTTTCTAGGTTTCCATGAGACACCCTTGCATCCTCACAATAAATTCCCTTTATGCTTACCTTAAGTTAGAGTTTGTTATAATCATATGTAATGTTAAAACTTTACTATAAGAGCCTGAGATGACAAGAGATCTAAAGTAGAATAATCACTGTGTCTGATGTTATATACACACAAATGCACACACACAGACACACACACACACATACACACACAAAGCCATAGGCTCCATAATTAACATTTTTTTAAAGCTGAAGCAAAATATTTACTAATTAAATCACCACATTTAAAATACTTCTTAGAAAAGGCTATCAGAGCTGCAAAAATCACAGTAGGGGAGGTGATAAAACACATTCTTCAAACTCAAAAATAATGAGATAATGACAATCATCATCTTATTGTGTTCCAAAAATCATTTAAAAAGGTATCATGAGAATGAGCGTGATGGCTCATATTTGAAATTCCAGCACTTTGGGAGGACATGGCGTGTGGATCACTTGAGGTCAGGAACTCGAGACCAGCCTGGCCAACGTGGCGAAACCCTGTTTCTGTGAAAAATACACACACATATACAGACACACACACACACACACACACACACACAGACACACACGCACAAATCAATCAGCCAGGCATCACGGTGTATGCATGTAGTAATTGCAGCTACTCAGAGGCTGAGGCAGAATAATCGTTTGAACCCAGAAAGTGAAGGTTGTAGTGAGCTGAGATCAAACCACTGTGCTCCAGCCTGGGAAACAGAGTGAGACTCTGTCTCAAAAAAAAAAGAAAAAAAAAAAAAGTTATCATGAGACTCTTGCCAATGTTATCCTAAGAAATCCATAATGACCCCACCATTGTGTAAGATGCCCATTTTGTTCTGTTTTCATGCAGGGTTCTGATACTTTATGTTTCCATCTTTAATGGAACTGAGTCAAATACTACATGGTATGTTTTCAGTTACAAACTGTAGCCCCAGCTAATATTTACTGATTTGTTACTATGATTTTCTGAAGTTGTACAAGGGTCATCTTCACTCCTGTTCAGAAAACATTCAGGACATGTACAAAAACTTTGTGTTTTACGATTGAATTTAAGGAATAACATCAGTTTTAGTAAAAATTTTGAAAATCATTATAGAGGTTTTCTTGGAGTTTCCATTATATTTATATGGCCATCAATGACAAAAGTATATCAGAATAGCCAATAAGATTATACCTTTCTGTTGTTTTATACAAGTAAAGAAATAGGAAAGAACAATGGAAGGAATCGAAGGTTCTTAGTAAGTAGAATGCACTAAGTTGTTGATGCAGAAAAAAAGTATCTTTCAGCCAGGTGTGGTGGCTCACGCCTGTAATCCCAAAACTTTGAGAGGCCAAGGTGGGCAGATCACACAGTCAGGAGATTGAGACCATCCTGGCTAACACAGTGAAACCCTATCTCTATTCAAAATACAAAAAGTTAGCTGGGCATGGTGGTATGTGCCTCTAGTTCCAGCTATTTGGGAGACTGAGGCAGGAGAATCGCTTGAACCAGGGAGGCAGAGGTTGCAGTGAGTTGAGATTGGCACCACTGCACTCCAGCCTGAGCGACAGAGCAAGACCCTGTCTCAAAAATAAATAAATAAAGTATCTTTCCATAGTGGCTCATCCAAAATATCTCCTACATTCAAATTTCTTTTAGAGACTAACTTCTCTTTACATTTTGCAACCATGAGATTTGGATTTATTATTAAATTTTCCAAGTCTTGAAGTCAAATTTCAATACATTTTGTTTTGTAAATAGGACATGAAAATGACATATCAGGTTGTCTTTATAGTTGTTATTTTGTTCTAAACTTTGTGAATATCAGAATAACAACTGCATATTGTACAGGACATTATTTAGAATAATGAATTCCAACATTAATTTCTTTATCCTGGGCACAATGGAATGTTAACTACTGCTGGGCATGATAGCCAAGAGAAAATAATTTTTCTCATTAACTTTCTAAAACCTTACTATTTCTACTTGAGAATTATCCCTATAATTAACAAATTCAAAAACATTTAACTTTTGAACTCCTTAAAATTTTATTTAAAAGCTTAATGGGTCAAATGGAATTTCTATTTTTAGGTCTTTGAGGAATTGCCACACTGTCTTCCACAATGGTTGAATTAATTTGCACTCCCACCAACAGTGTAAAAGTATTCCTGTTTCTCCACATCCTCTCCAGCAACTGTTGTCGCCAGATTTTTTGATGATCACCATTCTAACTGTCATGAGATGGTATCTCAGTGTAGTTTTGATTTTCATTTCTCTAATGACCAGTGATGATGAGCATTTTTTCATATGTTTCTTGGCCTCATAAATGTCTTCTTTTGAAAAGTGTCTGTTCACATTATTTGCCCACTTTTGAATGGGTTTGCTTTTTTCTTTTAAATCTGTTTTAGTTATTTGTAGATTCTGGATATAAGTCCTTTGTCAGATGGGTAGATTGCAAAAAATTTTTTCCTATTCTGTTGGTTGCTAGTTCACTCTAATGATTGTTTCTTTTGCTGTGCAGAAGCTGTGGAGTTTAATTAGATCCCATTGTCTATTTTGGCTTTTGTTGCCAATGCTTTTGGGGTTTTAGTCATGAAGTCCTTGCCTATGCCTATGTCCTGAATGGTTTTGCCTAAATTTTCTTCTAGGGTTTTTATGGTGTTAGGGCTTATGTTTAAGTATTTAATCCATCTGGAGTTAATTTTAGTGTAAGGTGTCAGGAAGGGGTCCAATTTCTGCTTTCTGCACATGGCAAGCCAGTTTTTCCAACACCATTTATTAAACAGGGAATCCTTTCCCCGTTGCTTGTTTTTGTCAGGTTTGTCAAAGATCAGATGGCTGTAGATGTGTGGAGTTGCTTTTGAGGCCTCTGTTCTGTTCCATTGGTCTATATCTCTATTTTGGTACCAGTACCAAGCTATTTTGATTACTGTAGGCTTGTAGCATAGTTTTAAGTCAGGTAGCATGATGCCTTCAGCTTTGTTCTTTTTGCTTAGGATTGTCTTGGCTATGTAGGGTCTCTTTTGGTTCCATGTGTAGTTCAAGGTGGTTTTTTCCAGTTCTGTGAAGAAGGTCATTGGTACCTTGATGGGGATAGTATTGAATCTATAAATTACTTTGGGCAGTATGGCCATTTTCACAACACTGATTCTTCCTAACTACGAGCATGGAATGTTTCTCTATTACTGGGTATATATCCAAATGATTATAAATCATTCTATTATAAGGACACATGCACACATATGTTCATTGTAGCACTGTTTACAATAGCAAAGACTTGGAACCAACCCAAATGTCCATCGATGATAGACTAGACAGGGAAAATGTGGCACATATACACCATGGAATACTATGCAGCCATAAAAAGCGACGAGTTTGTGTCCTTTGTAGGGACATGGATAAACCTGGAAACCATCATTCTCAGCAAACTGACACAAGAACAGAAAATCAAACACAGCATGTTCTCACTCATTGGTGGGTGTTGAACAATGAGAACACATGGACACAGGGAGTGGAGCATCACATACTGAGGTCTGTGGGAGGGGGGATTAGGGGAGGGACAGTGGAACGGGGTAGGGAGTTGGGGAGGGAGACCATGGGGAGAAATGACAGATATAGGTGATGGGGATGGAAGCAGCAAACCATGTATGTACTTATGCAACAATCCTGCATGTTCTTTACATGTACCCCAGAACCTAAAATGCAATTTATATATATATATATTATATATATATATATATATAAATATATATATATATGGAAAGAAAGTATATTGCAAAGGATATGACAAAGAAAAAAAGAAAGCTTAATGGGTACGTTATTCTAAAGAATTGGCACTTGTGCTATTTTTATGAGGTTAATTAGTATCTAACACTTAATTTTTTGTGTGAAAAAAATTTCCATGAGAAAGGTGTAACATTTCAGAGTAGTCCTATCAGTAACCCCTTTTTGATCTTAAAGAAAGAAATAGGTGTCACAGTTACCTGATTATAATGTTTGCTCATTGGTTGTATAGCTACTGCTTAACCAGTAAAGAAGTTTGTCAGCTACCATGTGTTACCTGCTATGCTATCGATGTTGTAGCATGGTGCCTGTGGACAGCATCCTGGGAACTCCTGCAAGGAAAGGTGTGTGGGATGGAGCTAGAACCCAAATGGATGGAAGCTGCAAAAGTAAAAGCCCAAATCTAGTATCACAAATTGAAAGTTTAAGAAGCAAATTCAAGTCCAGTCTGTGCAAGCATCAAGTTATTAGAGATTCAAATAGAAGGGCAAGACTAGATACAACAAAGATTTTGTGGAAGAAAAAGGGTTATAGTGTTAGGCAAGCTATCTGGACCTTGAATCATGGGTGGCTAAGACTAACAAAGGATGGTCAAGGGCCTGAGGAGAATGAAAGCTGGCTGAACTAAGCATGAAGGTCAGGGATAGACTCCATTCTCGCCCACTGATCTCTCTTCTCTTCCAATTGTCAGAGAAAACTGACACTAAGAACCTAAGCAGAAAGGCCAGTGGGCAGGTAGTTTGGCCTTATATACTAATGTTAGAGACAAAGGCTGCATTCTGACACTTTCAATCAGGTGGCAGCATGGAGTAGCCCAGTGTTTCCGCTTCCTGTTTGGTGAGTAGGAGGGAGCCACAGCTGGCTGGCCAGTTGGGCTGTGATTGTGCCTTAGAGGTCAGAAATAATGCAGGGCAGCTAACGTGAAGCCGGCTTAGCCTCCCGCAATGGATGGAAGAGACCCACACTATGCATGCCCAGCAGATCCTAATGATTCGGGTACTTTCTCCTAGCCCTGCAGGTCATGATATAACCATGGGTGTGAATATAAAGCTATGTAGAACACTGTTAATGAGCTGTTAGTGTATATTCTACTCCCAGTACATAGCTCAGCATTATCCAGCCTCCCAGGAGGTTTATCTAGTGGTTTGCAAACCTCAGTGTTCAGCAGAATCACCTGGAGAATTCACTGAAACACAGATCACTGAACCTTCTCTGTAGTTTCTGATTGGGTAGGTGTCACGGGCTTATGTCCCACCTCATCCAAATCCATATGTTGAAATCCTAACTGCCAATATCTCAGAATATGACTATATTTGGAGACAGGGCCTTTAAAGATGTAATTATAGTAAAATGAGGTCATGTGCATTGGCCCTAATCCAATACAAATGGTGTCCTTATTAGAAAAGGAGATTAGAACACAGACAAATAAGTGCAGAGAGAAAAGGCCATGTGAGGACATAGTGAGGAGGAAGCCATCAGGGGCAGGAGAAACAGTGAGGGGAAATTCATCAGGAGAGGAGAGACATGGTGAGGGGAAATCCATCAGGAGAGGAGAGACACGGTGAAGGGAAATCCATCAGGAGAGGGGAAAGCCATCAGTGAGGTGAAACAAAATGAGGGGAAACCATCTGTGAGGGAAGACACAATGAGGGGAAGCCATCAGGAGAGGGAAGACACAGTGAGGGGAAATCCATCAGGAGAGGGGAGACACAGTGGGGGGAAATCCATCAGGAGAGGGGAGATACAGTGGGGGGAAATCCTTCAGGAGAGAGGAGGTAAGGTGAGGGGAAAGCCCGCAGGAGAGGGGAGACAGGGTGAGGGGGAAGCCCTCAGGAGAGGGAACAGCCAAGGGGAGAGGTCTCAGAAGAAACCAACCCTCCTGCCATCTTGATCTTGGACTTCCAGCCTCTAGAACTATGAGAAAGTAAATGTCTGCTGTTTAAATCAACCATCTGTAGTATTTTGTTATGGCAGCCCTAGAAAATTAATGCAATAGACCTTAGGTAGGACCCAGTAATGTACATTTCTAACAAATTCCCACTGATGCTGATGTTGCTGGTCTGAAGAGTCCCACTCAGAGGCCCACTGATCTAGTCTTTCCAACTGATGGAATAGTTTTTCACGTCCTGGACCTTTGTACGTTGCTATGTGGATTCCTCCCTGGCTGTGCTGAACCTGAGTCTGACCACGTCCTAGTAACATGAGGTATTAATCTTGGGATTCTGTCTGTGTTGTGTCCCACTGAGCAGTCTTAGGGATTTGTCCAACTCCCTTCAAGTCTCTGGACCTGGGATTCTCAATGGGATAATAGAAATTGTGTTCTGCTATGGAAGTGACTTTGTATTTTTTCCAAAGCCCATACTTTTGATTTCAACACTAAGCATCCTGCAATATAATGTAATAAGTGGGAATGGGACATGGGAATGGCAACATCAACAAGATCTCTGGTTGATTCTAGATTGCTCAATGGTAAGGACCACAGCTAAAAAATTTTGGAAGATGAAAAAATAACTGCTATTTAAAATAATCTAGAATGACATCATTGGAGCCAACTAATTATTGAAGTGTGAAAGGACTTAACTGTACAGAAAGTAAAGAGAAAGAGATTCTAAGTTCGTAGAGGTCAAGATGAACAAAACAGAGAGGGAAGAAGTGCAGGACCCTGCACAGATCATTTTTATTGGAAGAGGAATGGAGAGGAGGGAAATAAGGGCAGAAAACTGGATTAAAGCAGAAGATGGCCATGAATGGAAAAGAGTAATCACAGTCCGGCTTGGTGGCTCATGCCTGTAATCCCTGCACTTTGCGAGGCCAAGGTGGGAGAAACACAAGGTCAGGAGTTCCAGACCAGCCTGACCAACAAGGTGAAACCTCATCTCTACTAAAAACACAAAAATCAGCCAGGCGTGGTGGCATTTGCCTGTAATCCTGGGAGCTAGAGGTTGCAGTGAGCTGAGATTATGCCACTGCACTCCAGCTGGGAAACAGAGCGAGACTCTGCCTCAAAAAAAAAAAAAAAAAAGAGTAATCATTTATGGCTTCAATTTATTGAGCATTTACTAAGGGCCACACTAGAAACACCAGGAAGACAGAGTCATTTACCACTAGAACCAAGCACATTGCTTGGCAAAAAGCAGAAGCTCAATACAAATTGGCTGAGTACATTTGTAGAAATACAAAGCCCGGTGTTAGTTGCTTTCATCAAAAGCTGTCTACAGGTATTTTTATCTCTCTCTACAGGTTCACAAAGCTAATTAATTAACCCAAGTGTGAGAGGCAGACTTGAATATAGAACTTTGTGACTCAAAAACAAGTTGCCGGAGAGAGATCCAAGATGGCTGATCACTAGCAGCTTGGGATTGTAGCTCCCAGTGAAAGGGCAGAGAATGAGAGGATGCTACACTTTCAGATGAATTTTTGTTGCTCACACACCATGAGATTCCCAGTGGAGGAGCCCCACGGGTCGCCAGGGTGACTCTTGTGTCCGGCAAGGCGGTTTTGCTGCTGCCTTCATGCGGCGGTTCTTGGTGCAGAGTCAGAAAAGCACCATCAATCTTAACGCCGCTGTTTTGGCCGGCACAGTGGGTTGCTCAGATTTTAGCACCGGGAATCAACAAGTTGGACATCCATTCAGAAACCCAACTATAAATACGGTAATTATAAAGACCACAGATGGATAAATCTATAATGAAGGGAAGAAACCAGCCTAAAATGGCTGAGAATACCCAAAATCAGAACGCCTCTCTGTCTACAGGGGATCACAGTTCCTCATCAGCAACAGAACAAGGCCTGATGGAGAAAGACTGTGTTCCATTAACAGAAGCAGGCTTTAAAAGGTGGATAATAAGAAACTTCTGGGAAGTAAAAGAACTTGTTCCAACCCAATGCAAAGAAACTAAGAACTTTGAAAGAAGGTTTGACGAAATGTTAACAAGAATACACAATTTAGAGAGGAATATAAGTGAATTAATGGAGCTGAAAAACACAACACGAGAACTTTGCAAAGTATGCACAAGTTTTAACAGCTGAATTGATCAAGCAGAAGAAAAGATATCAGAGGTTGAAGACCAACTTCATGAAATAAAACAAAAAGACAAGATTAGAGAAAAAAGGATAAAAAAGAACGAGCAAAGTCTCCAAGAAATATGGGACTATGTGAAAAGACCTAATCCACATTTGATAGGTGTACCTGAATGTGACGAAGAGAATCAATCCAAGCTGGAAAATACGCTTCAGGATATTATTCAGGAAAACTTTCCCAACCTGGCAAGGCAGGACAATATTCAACTCCAGGTAATACAGAGAACACCACAAAGATATTCCTCAAGAAGACCAACCTTAAGGCACATAATCGCCAGATTCACCAGGGTTGAAATGAAAGAGAAAATACTGAGGGCGGCCAGAGAGAAAGGTCAGGTTACCCATAAAGGCAAGCCTATCAGACTCACAGCAGATCTCTCAGCAGAAACCCTACAAGACAGAAGAGAGTGGGGGCCAATATTCAACATCCTTAAAGAAAAGAACTTTCAACCCAGAATTTTACATCCAGCCAAACTAAGCTTCATAAGCGAAGGAAAAATAAAATCTTTTGTGAACAAGCAAGCACTCAGAGATTTCATCACCACCAGGCCTGCTTTACAAGAGCTTCTGAAAGAACCACTACAAATAGAAAGGAACAACCAGTATCAGCCTTTCTAAAAAATACCAATCAACATAATTAAGAACTTACATCAACTAATGGGCAAAACAGCCAGCTAACATTAAATGTCAATATCAAACTCACATATATTATTATTAATTCTAAATTTAAATTGACTAAATCCCCTAATCCAAAGACATAGACAGGCAAAAACAGCCAAGACCCATTGGTATGCTGCATCAACACCCATCTCACATTCAAGGATACACAAAGACTCAAAACAAAGGGATGGAGAAAGATTTACCAACCAAATGGAGAGCAAAAATAAATAAATAGAAAGCAGGAATTGCAATTTTTGCTGATAAAATAGACGTTAAAGCAACAAAGATCAAAAGAAGCAAAGAAGGATATTACATAATGATAAAAGGATCAATGTAACAAGAAGAGCTAAAGATCCTAAATATATATGCACCCAATACAGGAACACCCAGATATATAAGGCTTATAAAGAGACTTAGACTCCCACACAATAATATTGGGAGACTTCAACATCAATATCAGACAGATCAATGAGACAGAAAGTTAACAACGATATCCAGGACTTGAACTCAGATTCGGAACAAGTAGATTTAATTAACATTTATAGAACTCTCCACTTTAAATACACAAAAAGTACACTCTTATCAGTTCCACATCATACCTATTTACAGATTTAAATGAAATATTGGTTGGCTACTTGTTATTTTCTTCTCTAATTTTTTTCATGTCTCTATTTTTTTTTTTTTTTTTTTGAGACAGAGTTCCGCTCTT
>NW_016107593.1:56281-186896 GCF_001604975.1 Cebus imitator
AATTATTTAATAAAAAAAAAAAAAAAAAAAAAAACACGTTTTTAATTAAATTGTGAAGAACCTTGTTTATTATGTCATAAAGGAAATGAGAAAATACAGTTTGCAACTTAGATCTATGTTTCAGAAGGTAAAAGGGAAAATTAACACAAGTAGTAAACAAACAAAAGTTAATAGCTAATGCTAAGTACAGTCAACCTAAAGAGCTGCAACCGAGAGCACAGATATTATACTTTCTGAGTACACAAACTACATTTGCCTTTCTCTTCTCTGATTACTTAAAACAAAAGGTGAATTATTTCCATGCTGCTCCACACCTCTCTCTCAAACCTGAATTTCAGTTTGTATTCTTAAAAAGTCTTCAGTGAATTTAAGCGCACCTAGAGCTCAAGAGGAGTTTGCATGCATGCTGGGCTGGAGAAATACTGCAGCCATTTCTAACCCTGTAAGGATCACTCTTCAGGTCAATACATTTCTAGCAACATTTTCTCATTCACTACCTGCACCCATCCCTGTACCCAATAGATCTATGAGAACTGCAAGTTCTCTGTCCTGAACAAGTACTTTCTCTTCTTTCTCACTCACTGTTAATTATTTACCACCCTTGATGCCCTTCTTCACTTAAACAGATCAAAATTTAAATTCTTCAATGCTGCAACATTTCATGAATTTTATTAAAAAGTTATAAATTTGAGGATATCTTGCACTTTTCTCAGAATGTATACAAATAAAGTGTGCTTCTAAGCACCATATTTTTATATGTGATCTATGCTATTGTGACCAGATTTATTTATTATTTTTATTTTGTGAGACCAAGACTTGTTTTGTCACCCAAGCCTGAGACGGTGGTGCCATCTTGGCTCACTGCAACCTCCACCTCCCAGGCTGAGGTGATTCTCCTGCCTCAGCCTCCCGAGTAGCTGAGAATACAGCTGTACACCACCACACCCAGCTAATTTTTGTATTTTTAGTAGAGACAGGGTTTTGCCATGTTGGCCAGGCTAGTCTCAAGTGATTTGCAGGCCTCAGCCTCCCAAAGTGCTGGGATTATGGATGTGCCTGACCACACCAGGCCTGAGATTTATTCATTCATCAAAACTTCACTGTGTGACCAACATGGAGCTGGAGATGGTCTAGGCATTTTGGTCATAAACATGAATACGACTCCAAAGGTGTTCACAGTCCAAGAGGCAGACACACAAACTGACACCTGCAGAACACTGTTGACATGGCCCACACAGAAATCCACATAGGGTATCATGGTAGAACCCACAAGAATCTATCCTCCATGAGGATACAGAAGTCGTCTATTTTGTGCAGTGCTTGTTTTGCAATCTCCCAAAAGGAATGATGACTCCTGTCTTCTGGATTGTTCTTACTATGATTCATTCAACCACAAGAGATGGAGGTTGCAGGAAACCAGCTGAGCTTTAATGACCCCCGTTGCCTACACAACACAGGGCTCAGTAATACTCAATATGAATCAGGCTGCTCCTGCTTTGTGCTGAAGGCCAGAGACTTGATTTTATTGCAGTCTCAGAAAAGGTTTGGTTTACTTGATAATTGGGATGGAATAGAAAAGTGTGGGGAAGGGATACAGGGGACCTCTGCCTGTAGCCAGGCTTTGCCTGTCTGAGCAGGAGACCATTTCCAGGAGAAGAGGTACTCTAAGCCTTCTTTCTTGGTGGGTGAAATTATGAGCAACTTCCTTTCCTCATCACAAATACAAACAGGCCAGTTTCTGTTTTCTTTTAAAAAAAAATACTGTCAAACCAATTGCAACAGCACATCGAAAAGCTTATCCATCACTATCAAGTAGGCTTCATCCTGGGGATGCAAGGCTGGTTCAACATTCCCAAGTCTATAAACGTAATCCACCATATAAACAGAACCAAAGACAAAAACCACATGATTATCTCGATAGATTGAGAGAAGGCCGTCGATAAAATTCAGCAGCCCTTCATGCTAAAAACTCCCAATAAACTAGATATCCATGGAACATATCTCAAAATAATAAAAGCTATTTATGACAAACCCACAGGCAATATCATACTGAATGGGCAAAACCTGGAAGCATTCCCTTTGAAATCTGGCACTAGACAAGGATGCCCTCTCTCACCACTCCTATTCAATATAGTATTGGAAGTTCTAGCCAGAGCAATGAGGCAAGAAAAAGAAATAAAGTGTATTCAATTAGGAAAGGAGGAAGTCAAATTGTCTCTAATTGCAGACAATATGATTGTATATTTAGAAGACCCTATCATCTCAGCCCAAAATCTCCTTAAACTGATAAGCAACTTCAGCAAAGTCAATGTGCAGAAATCACAAGCATTCCTATACATCAATAACAGACTAAAAGAGAGTCAAATTCAGAATGAACTGCCATTCACAATTGCTACAAAGAGAATAAAATGCATAGGAATACAACTAACAAAGGATGTAAAGGACCTCTTCAACGAGAATGACAAACCACTGCTCAAGAAATAAGAGAGGACACAAACAGATGGAAAAACATTCCATGCTCATGGATAGGAAGAATCAATATTGTGAAAATGGCCATAGTGCCCAAAGAAATTTATAGAGTCAATGCTCTCTCCATCAAGCAACCTATGACCCTCTTCACAGAGCTGGAAAAAACGACTTTAAACTTCACATGGAATCAAAAGAGAGCCCGCATAGCCAAGACAATCCTGAACAACAACAACAAAAAAAGCTGGAGGCATCATGCTACCTGATTTCAAAGTCTACAGTAATCAAAACAGTATGGTACTGGTACCAAAACAGAGATACAGATAAACAGAACAGAACAGAGGCCTCAGAGGAAACGTCACACATCTACAATCACCTGATCTTTGACAAACCTGACAAAAACAAGCAATGGGGAAAGGATTCCCTGTTTAATAAACGGTGTTGGGAAAACTGGCTAGCCATGCGCAGAAAGCAGAAACTGGACCCCTTCCTGACACCCTACACTAAAATTAACTCCAGGTGGATTAAAGACTTAAACATAAGACCTAACACCATAAAAACCTTAGAAGAAAACCTAGGCAAACCATTCAGGACATAGGCATAGGCAAAGACTTCATGACTAAAACATCAAAAGCATTGGCAACAAAAGCCAAAGTAGACAAATGGGATCTAATTTAACTCCAGATCTTCTGCATAGTAAAAGAAGCAATCATTAGAGTGAAGCAGCAACTAACAGAATGGGAAAAACTTTTTGCAATCTACACATCTGACAAAGGACTTATGTCCAAAATCTACAAAAAACTAAAACAGATTTACAAGAAAAAAACAAACAAACCCATTCAAAAGTGGGCAAAGGATATGAACAGATACTTTTCAAAAGAAGACATATATGAGGCCAATAAACATATGAAAAAATGTTCATCATCACTGGTCATTAGAGAAACACAAATCAAAACTACATTGAGATACCATCTCACACCAGTTAGAATGGCGATCATCAAAAAATCTGGAGACAACAGATGCCAGAGAGGATGTGGAGAAATAGGAACAATTTTACACTGTTGGTGGCAGTGTAAATTAGTTCAGCCATGATGGAATACAGTGTGGTGATTCCTGAAGGACCTAGAAATAGAAATTCCATTTGACCCAGCAATCCCATTACTGGGTATATATCCAAAGGATTATATATCATTCTGTTATAAAGACACATGCACACCTATGTTCATTGCAGCAGTGTTTACAATAGCAAAGACCTGAAACCAACCCAAATGCCCATTGATGATAGACCAGACAAGGAAAATGTGGTACATATACACCACGGAATACTATGCAGCCATGAAAAACAATGAATTTGTGTCCTTTGTAGGGACATGGATAAACCTGGAAACCATCATTCTCAGCAAACTGACACAAGAACAGAAAATTAAACACCGCATGCTCTCAGTTATAGGTGGGTGTTGAACAATGAGAACACATGGACACAGGGAGGGTAGCATCACACACTGGGGTCTGTTGGGGAGGAATAGGGAAGGGAGAGGCGGGTAGGGAAATTGGGGTGGGATAACATATGGAGAAATGCCAGATACAGGTGACGGGAGGATGGAGGCAGCAAACCACATTGCCATATATGTAGCTATGCAACAATCCTGCATATTCTGCACCCCAGAACCTAAAGTGCAATAAAATACATACACATATATAACCATTAAGCAAATTCAATTTGCAAAAAAATGGAATTTATACACAGGAATTTGCAGATTCTACATGTTCTGATTTTTGTATAACATATGGCCTATTTTCAGATTAAGCAGCACATAAATCTTGGAGTCATTTGCTTAAGAGCTATGATCACAATATATTAACTCCAGCATCTTTTCCACAAGGGATTATTTGTGGAGATGCCAGAAAGTCTTATAATTTTCCCATGGTTATCTTTTTTTTTTTTTTCTTTTTTTTTGAGACAGAGTCTTGACCTATTGCCTAGGGCTGGAGTGCAGTGGTGCGATCTCAGCTCACTGCAACCTCTGCCTCCCAGATTCAAGCAATTCTTCTGCCTCAGCCTCCTGAGTGGCTGGGAGTACAGGCATGTGCCACCACACTCAGCTGATTTTTATATTTTCAGTAGAGACAGGGTTTCACCACGTTGGCCAGGATTGTCTTGAATCCCTGACCTCGTGATCTGCCCACATCGGCCTCCCAAAGTGCTGGGATTATAGGCGTGAGCCACTGTGCCTGGCCAATTTCCCATGGTTACCTTATGACATCACTATACTTCCTGGTGCCTCGTGCACTGCAAGGCACCTACATGCCCAGTGGGTATATGATGTTGAAGGACTGTGCCAAGGCTGACCATGCACTGATATGGGTGATGTGTGTATTAGCAAAAGATTGAAGAATATTAGAAACTGGCAAAGTGACAAAGAGGGGAGTTTCATGAGCATTTCAGGAAGAGGAGGCAGCATGAACAAGTGCTCTGAGTTAAGGCAACATAGATGTGGAGGAAATTACAAGTAGTTTCATGGGAGAGGGATGTAGAAGATGAAGAGACAGACAGAGTTAGATTGCAGGAAACATTGTATGTCAGATTCAATTCACTGCAGCAGATATTTATTCTGGGGTTAGATTCCATTTGGTACATATACATTAGTGGCACCCCGAAGGCCAGGAGGCAAAACATGACAATTGACAGAAACGGGAAGAGTTAACACATGATGAAATGACCAGGTTGTAGCCTTAGGCAGCAAGCTTTTGGAATCAGATCTCTGGACACATTTTCCTTGGCAATATGATGCCAAGAGGACAAATCTTAGGCCAAGAAATCCACCCTATTCTCTGGAAGAGTAATGGCTGGAATATTGTTAATTTGGCATCAATTCCAGATTTAAAAATAAGGTCTGAAGTGCAGCTGCTCCATTTTATCATTTGGCTAATGGGAGCTTGAGGATTTGCCAAACGTTGTTTCTGGGCCTTACACGATTTCAGAGCTATTTTGTTGATGATGTGGTCATGGCCTAAGGAAGATGCCATGCCAAAGGAGAAGGGGAGACACAGTCCCAAATTGTGCCTGGGTGAGAAGCTGAAAACCTGCTCCGAGGTGAGGCTCTCTGAGGAAGCAGTGGGAAGAACAGAGGCCAAGTTCCTCACATGATGCAAAAGCAGTGACTGATAACTCCTGACAGGACACAGGCTCTTATGCGTTTATTCCTTCAACCACTGAGCAGATATTAATTAGATGCCAAGCATTTTTAAGGTATAGTTCTAGGTTTAGGACTCAGGGGATGCACCAGTGAACAAAACACAAGCAGCCCCTGATCCCCTGAGGGGAAGCTGAGAATATACAAATAAATATCAGCTATTTCAGATAGAGGAAAGTTCTGTAAAGAAAACAAAGCAGAATGAGGGAATAGAGAATGACCAAGAAAAAAAAAATAAGAAAAGATGCTATTTTACCAGCTTGAACAATTGTCGAACAGTGTTTCTTTATTATAGAATAGAAACGAAAGTAGAAATGAACAGTCTTGACCTCTCTGGGTTGTAATGGGCATTAAAAGGAATGTGTTTATAAAAGACTTTGCTATCCCTGTAAAATACAATAAGCATAAATAATCAGTTGCTTACATTTTTACTGACAGTTTTTAATGAGGATAAGGACATTCTAGAGGTTAAGCTCTCTTAATAGTAGTCAGGAGAACAGGCTTCAAAGTCTGTCAAATGCTCTGTGTTTGGACTCTGGTTTTACCCTGCAAACCCATGTAAACTGAGTCAGTTATTTTATCTGTATGAGCTTCTATTTTCTTACCTATAAAACAGAATAATAATAGTACCTTCCTTGTTAAGTTGTTGGAGGGGTTATCAAGATTACACATCAAAAGTGTTTGGTTCAGTGACTGGCACAGAATACTCAATATAAGTCACCTATTAACATTTTAAATCTTTTTGGAAAATTTTCCCAACAGTAAAATCAACCTTCTAGGGTTATAATTGTTTCTGAATGTAACACATGATGTTTTTTCTCTTACCATCACTTGTTGGAGGAGGTAGAGTGGAATGCTGGCTGAGAGTACAAATTGGCAGCGATGCTGTGTGTGTTAGCTACTCAGTTACATAGTTTCTTGAAGACATCTCTGGTCACTACTTGAAGATAATAATATGACCAGAAAAAATAGAAGTTGTATTTTCTAGCTTTTAAAAGTTAAATTAATTAACCTATTCTGGCTGTGAAAAGTAGACTGTCTCTTGCTTTATTTCTCTGTGTCCTCTGCTAGAATGTGAATCCTCACGGCAAAGAATCCTTCTTATTCGTGTGTATTTATAACACCTAAGATAGTGCCTGGCAGAGTTATATGCTTGGAAGACAGGGCTACCTATGACAAAATTCACAGTGAAAGAGTAGAGACTATAATACTGCATCATAGAATGAAACTAAGGTTCATGACCATGGCAATTCCTCCATCCCTTTCCTTTGCAGAAGCTTTGCAGGCTGTTTCCTTTTGGGAAAATCAGGCCAAAGTCATCTCTACCCTTGGTGCAGCCACTCTGCCTCTACAGCCCCTTCACCAAGGCAGCACGCCATGGTTGCTCAGCTTCCATTTACAAGGTAAATTGAGAGCATCTTTGAAGAGAATGGGCATCGCTGTATCCAATGATGACCTTAGTAACAGGAAAATTTTGGTCCCTCTAACTGTTTACTTGACTCTAAAAACATTTATTTCCTTTAGTGCTTTAGAAAATGAAATTTCAAAGCTAATGTCCGCTCAATTTAATTAAATTCAGGACAGAAATATGAGGTGGCCTTTGCCAAATGAACCAAAAAAGATTGGCAAAGATTTAAAAAAAAAAAAAAGTATGGGCATGGCAATTGATCCATGGCTTTAAAAAAATTCTGAAAATACACTGGATTTGAAAGTGCATGTAAAAACAGTCATTGAGTACAAAATGTGTGAAAGAAGCACTGAATTAAATTCTGAAGCAAATTGATATCATTCTTCCAGACGGCAAAGGGAAAGTTGTATAAAGAAAGAAGGAAACAGATGAAAGCATGAAAGAGGACATGTAATGCAATATACAAGGTAGGAATAATCACAATACCTAACCTGCTGATTATACCAAGTATATCCCTAATGAAAGCTTGTTTAAAAAGTGAATGAATAAGAAGCATGGCTTATAGGATTGATTATGTAAGAGATTCAATATTAAAATATAATATCTTAAGGGTTTTTAAAAGTAGAAAAAGAGCCTGAGTTTGGAGTAAGGATTATAACTGTCTTAAGTCAATGTAATTAGTTCAGTGCAAAATGTCTCTTGTTCTCACACTGGATGTCTATTTGAAATTTGGATGCATATTAACTATTAAAAGGAAAGATCTCACATTTTGATTCAAATTGCTGTGTTGAACCGTAGGAACAATCAATATGGATAAGCCTAGAGGCCAATACAGAATTAAGGATGAGCCACCACCACATTTTCTTTTCTCCAGCAGAGGAGAGTTTTAATTCCCAGGCTTCATTTGCACATGCTGCTATTCACAGATGAATAAAGTGTATCACTTTGTTAGTCACCCCCTGGGTCCACAGCACATAGGCACAGAGAGGAAATGGTCCAAGAACCATTGGCATCTAACCCATGACACATTATGTTACTAAATATCTGGCATGGAAATTGGCTAAACCTCATCAGCCAGTTGCCAAATGTCATTTAACAAAGCTGTCCCTATCCAGGACCTCTATGTGACTATACTGATAATATTGTCACTAGAGGTGAAGAGACACATTCCCCAAAGAAACTCATCATCAGAAATAAACATGGCAGCTCACCAAAAAGCAAAAGCAACATGAAGAAATTAAAGAGGAGCTTTTCGGTAAGCCAGTGTGTTTGTGTAGGTTGAATGTGTGTGAGTGAATGTGTACAAATGTGAAAGTATTCCATCAAGTAATAGAGATGATATCTTTTTCTCTTAACTGCCTAAAATAGTGACTAGGCTTCCCCAACATCATAAAGAAAATAAATGCTCATTCTTGCTTGTGGTCTTCAGATCACAGTGTCCCAGGCTGCTTGGGTTTTAGTCCTTTCTTCTAACGACTATGGAAAAACTGAGAGAAGATTTCTCCTCAGCCTAGCTTCTTTACAAGTAGAAATATCCCCTATCATGAAGTAAAATGAGAGGTTTTAAAGAGAATATGAAGGATTTCTTTTGATAAACTTTTATCTTCTTACTTCACAAAGTCTTTTTAGAGCACACACACACACACACACACACACACGCGCACACACACACACACACCCCTATCAGCTCTATCACCGTGATACTCCCTTTATACTTCCAACCTTGATTTCTCACCTGAGCTCCAAATTTCCAAATTGTCATCTATTATCAGACAATTCAAAATGAAATGTGTCCAATATTGGGCTCGTTGTCTGTCTACCCTTAAAACCGTTTGCCTTACTCTGACTTCTCATCATGAATGTCACAGACATGAGTCCAGTCACAACAATCCAGCAAAGACCCTGAGACATTAAACTCTTCTGTAGCCTTCAACTTCCACACAAGTTCTGTTAAAAATTTATATTGCTTCAGATTCACCAAATTGTATACATTAAACATGTGCAGCTTTTTGTATATCAATTATGCTTCAATAAAGCTATTTATGAAAAGAAATTAATGTTTTTATCTGCAAAATGACTCTTTTTTTCAGTGCCTTCTTGGCCAAACTGATTGTCACTGCCTTAGCCAGAAGTCAGCATTTTCCGGATAGTAGCAAAAAATACACATCAGTCTTTCTTGCTCATCCTGTATTGCAATCTAATCCATCCTCCATCCTGATGCTGCACTGAGCCTTCAAAATCACATCTGTTCACGTCTAGTCACTCCTGAAGACCCTCCAGTTTAGCAAGAAAGGGACAGAACCTAAATGTGTCTTTGTTCCTAGAATTAACATATAAATATAATGCAATTCTAATTTGAACCCCAGAGAGATTTTTTGTATTGAATCGAATGATGCTGATGTTTATAATAGAATAACAAGGGCTGGAAAAAATTTTGAAAAACAGTGTTAAGAGTGTTAAGAGATATTAGATATGCCTTATCTAATACTAAAAAAGTTCTATAGATCTGCTGTTAAACAACATGGTATAGCAATAGCAAAAAAGAATCAAAGAAACAGAATTGAGACTAGAAATAGATCCAAGAGCAGAAGTCCCCAACAGTTTTGGAGCCATGGACTGGCTTTGTGGAAGACAATTTTTCCATGTTGGTTGGGGGATGAGTTTCGGGGATGACTTAAGTCCATTACATTCATTGTGCACTTTATTTTGATTATTATTACATTGCACTACATAATGAAATAATTATACAACTCACCATAATGTAGAATAGTAGGAGCCCTCATCTGGTTTTTCTGCAACTAGATGGTCCCATCTAGGGGTGATGGGAGACAGTGACAGATCATCAGGCATTAGATTATCATAAGGTGTGCATACCTAGATCCCTCAAATGCACAGTTCACAATAGGGTTTGTGATTCTATGAGAATCTAATGCCACTGCCAATCTGACAGGAGGTGGAGCTCAGCCAGTAATGCAAGTGATAGGGAGTCATGGTAAAACAGATGAAGCTTTGCTCATTCACCCTCCACTCACCTCCTGCTGTGAGGTCCTGTTCCTAACAGGCTACAGACCAGTACCAGTCCATGGCCCAAGTGTTGGCAACCCCTATCTTAGAACATAGAATTTAGTGTATGATGGCCAGGCGTGGTGGCTCACACCGGTAATTCCAGCACTTTGGGAGGCCAAGGTGGGTGGATCACTTAAGGTTGGGAGTTTGAGACTAGCCTGGCCAACATGGTGAAACCCAATCTTTACTAAAAATACAAAAAATTAGCTAGACATGGTGATGCACATGTGTAATCCAAGTTACTCAGGAGGCAGAGGCAGGAGAATCACTTGTACCCAAGAGGCAGAGGTTGCAGTGAGCCAAGACTGCACAATGCAGCCTGGGAGACAAAGTGAGACTCCATCTCAAGAGAAAAAAAAGAACTTGGCATGTGATAAAAGTTCTGTTGAAATTCAGTGGAGGAGAGGGTGGTTTATTTAATAAATAGTGTTGGTCCAATGGGCTACTTAACTAGAAAAAAAATGAAATCAGACCCCTGATTTACGTTATACAACACAAAAACAAATACCACATAGATTAGAAACTTAATCATAGCATATAAAACCATAAAATCTTGCAAGAATATCTAAGCAATCACATGGAAGTACTTAACCACAACTGAAAACCCTAACAGTGTAAGCAAAAAGTTAGATCTCTTATATGGCAAAATATGCTGTTAACAAAACCAATAGACCAAATCATAGATTTTGAATAAATATTACTATTGCAGAGGATAGAAAAGAGCTCTCAAAAATTAACCAAAAAATAAAAACAAGATGGAAAAACAATAAAAAGAGGCTATTTCTAGAAGATCACATTGAAATGGTAAAGAAATATACTTTAAAAAACATGTTTTCATGTAATAATCAGATGGCATTCAAAACACAGTGGACTGCCCAGGACAATAAAGAACTATGTCACCGAGTGCTGGAGAGGCTGTGGAAGAAAGAGTGCTCTCCTATGCTGCTGGCAGGAATGGGTGCTGTCATAGCCTTTTGGGAATGTGATCTGGCAAATTTGTTAAAATTAGCTCTTTACCCTAGAAATATAAGTGCCTGTTAGTAAGGCTATATATGTGTGTGTGTGTGTGTGTGTGTGTGTGTGTGTGTGTGTGTAACTACAAAGAAAAACTGTTTCCACAGATGAACAGGTGAACAAGTAAATTATTAAATAAAATATGGAAAATATGGTACATTCACATTTTGTAAAGGCATAGAAATACAAGTTGACTTGAGAGAATTCCAAAGAGGCATTAAGTGAGAAAAGCAACATGCAGAATATTGCATTTAAGCAAATTTTTATGAAATGATGACAACGCCATCAATTTATGTCTGTGTGTTTTTACATGTTTGTATATGATGTGGTTTGGTTCTATGTCTCCACCCAAATCTTACCTCAAATTGTAATCCCCATAATCCCCATGTGTCAAGGATGACAGTAGGTGGAATTGGATCATGAGGGCAGTTTCCCCCATGCTGTTCTCATGATAGCAAGTGAGTTCTCATGAGCTCTTGTGGTTTTATTAATGTTTAGCGTATCTGCTACTTGCATTCACTCTGTCCTACAACCCTATGAAAAAGGTACCTGCTTCTCCTTTGCCTTCTATCATGATTCTAAGTTTCCTAAGGCCTCCCTAACAATGGAGAACTGTGAGTCAACTAAATCTCTTTCCTTTATAAATTACTCAGTCTCAGGTATTTCTTCGTAGCAGTGTGAGAATCAACTAATATAGAAAATTGGTACTGAGGTAGATGAGCACTGCTATGAGGATACCCAAAAATGTGGAAGTGACTTTGGAACTGGGTAACAGGCAGAGATTGAAACAGTCTGGAGGGCTCAAAAGAAGATAAGAAAATGTGGGAAAGTTTGGAACTTCCTAGAGCCTTGAAGGGCTCAGCAGACAGGAAAATGTGGGAAAGTTTGGAATTTCCTAGAGATTTGTTGAATGGCTTTGACCAAAATGCTGATAGTGATATGGACAATGAAGTTCATACTGAGATGGTCTCAGATGGAGAGATGAAGAACTTGTTGGGGACTGGAGTGAAGGTCACTCTTGCTATGCAAAGAGACTGGTGGCATTTTGTCCCTGCCCTAGAGATCTGTGGAATTTTGAACTTGAGAGAAATGATTTAGGGTATCTGTTAGCATAAATTTTTAAGTGGCAAAATAGCATCTAGAGGAAGTAGAGAATAAAAGTTTGGAAAAATTGTAGCCTGATGATGCGATAGAAAAGAAAACCCCTTTCCTGGAGAGAAATTCAAGCCCTGTGCAGAAATTGGCATAAGTAGCAAGGAGCCAAATGTTAGTCACCAAGACAATGCGGAAATGTCTTCAGAGCATGTCAGAGACATTTGTGGTAGCCCCTCCTATCACAGGCATAGGAGGCATAGGAGGGAAAAACAGCTTCCTGGGCCAGGCCCAGGGCTGCCCTGCTCTATGTAGCCTCAGGACCTGGTGCTCTGCATCCCAGCTGCTTCAGCTCCAACTGCAGCTAAAATTGGGCCATTGCTTCAGATGGTATAAGCCCCAAGCCTTGCTGGCTTCCACATGGTGTTGAGCCAGCAGGTGCAGAAAAGTCAAGCATTGAGGTTTGGGAATCTCCGCCTAGATTTCAGAGGATGTATGGAAACACCTGAATGTCCAGATAGAAATTTGCTGCAGGGGTGGGGCCGTCATAGAGAGCCTCTGCTAGGGCAGTAAGAAATGGAAATGTGGAGTCAGAGTCTCCACACAGAATCCCCTCTGGGGCACTGTCTAGTGCAGCTGTGAGAAGAGGGCTATTGTCCTTCAGACCCCAGAATGGTCACAGAGAGCTTGCACAGTGCACCTGGAAAAGTCAGAGACACTCAAGGCCACTCTGTGAAGGCAGCTGGGAGGGTGGCTGCACCCTGCAAAGCCTCAAGGTTAGGGCTCCCTCAAGCCATAGGAGCCCACCTCTTGTATCAGTGTGACCTGGACGTAAGATGTGGAGTCAAAGGAAATTATTTTGGAACTTTAAGAATTGCCTTATTGGATTTAGACATGCATGGGCCTGTAGCTCCTTTCTTCTGGCCAATTTATCCTATTTGGAATGGATATATTTATCTAGTGGCTGTACCTCCATTGTATCTAGGAAGTAACTAATTTGCTTTTGATTATACAGGCTTATAGGCAGAAGGGACTTGCCTTATCTCAGATGAGACTATGGACTGTGGACTTTTAAGTTAATGCTGCAATGAATTAAGACTTTGGGGGATTTGGGGAAGATATGATTGGTTTTGGAATGTGAGAAGGACATGAGATTTGGGAAAGGCCAGGGGTGTAATGATATGGTGGCTCTGTGTCTCCACCCAAATCTCACCTTGAATTGTTATCCCCATAGTCCTTATATGTCAAGGGCAGGACCAAGTGGAGTTAAATTGGATCATGGGGGCAGTGGCAGTTTCCCCCATGCTGTTCTCATGATAGTGAGTGAGTTCTCATGAGATCTGATCGTTTTATAAGCGTCTGGCATTTCCCCTGATTGTATCCACTCTGTCTTCCTGCCCTGTGAAAAAAGGTACCTGTTTCTCCTTTGCCCCCCACCATGATTGTAACTTTTCTGAAGCCTCCCAGCAATGCAGAACTGTGAGTCAATAAAACCTCTTTCCTTTATAAATTACCCAGTCTCAGCTATTCCTTCATATCAGTGTGAGAAGAGACAATAAAAATTCCTACAAAAAAAAAAAAGTGAGAGTTAGATTGTGGACACTGATGACCTTGAGAAGGTAGTCTAGTAATGGCAATACAGAGGCAAAGGTAGAATCGAATAAGGAAAGCATGCATATGACCACTTTTAGTACATATGAAAATTATTATTTGTACATAAAGAGTAGAAAAAAAAGTTGAAAATTATCAATGGCTCTTCAGTACCTTAAAACAATGATTTTTTAAATTAAAATTTGTTTGCCATTCAATACTGTTCACCATGCAGCCATTGCCACATATTGCTACTTCTAGCCACAAGCCAGATATTGTTACATTTTACAAACGCCTTTGTGTTTTATCCATAGGAACATATTTATATTCCCATAACACTCCCCCACATGTGTCCTCTAATCCCCTCTTTTGGATTTGCTGTTATATCTGCAAAGATTCCCTCTTTGATTACCTGATAAATTTCTACTCAACCCTCAAGTGTGAGCTCAAGTTTTACCTCCACCAGGTATCCGTCCATTCCCCTGACATCTACCTTGTCTCTCCTCTGCATTGGCCCCTACCAGATGGTACTGTAATTATTTCTTTCCCCACCTTTCCTCTCCAAGTCTCTATTAGCCTTCTTAGAAGGGATTCTTATTTATCACCATATCCCATTATTTAATTTTCCACTACCTCCCCCAACACAAGCATTCCCTAAGATGATTCTAGGTAACTTTATGGAACAAACTTCCCTTTACAATCTGATTACTTGCTGGAGATAGGCTGATCTCACTGAGTCCACACAATAGGCAGAACTTGGTCATACAATAATAGCAACATTCCATGTGCCAAGGATGGCATTTATGCTTATTTTGGTGAATTGTGGGAAATAGACAAAATAATCAAGGTCTGACTTCAGCTGGTTGTGGACTGACCAGATGAAATGAAATGAGTGTGTATTAGGTAAGATAAACATAGATGATAAACAACATCATTGACTTCATAGTATCATTCATGGTCATCATCTAAAATACAAAAGTGAAGTGACTAATTGTGTTTATGAACACCTTGATACAAAGAATTCTTTCCTATATTGAGTTATATCTTGTTTTGAAAAACAGCCATTAATTAGTCACCATCTACTGGTGGTATCTCAAAAATACAGAGTTGAATGACTATAGCAATTAAATACCCCCATGGCCATTACCTTACCAGAGAACTATACTATGACCTTTAACCATTTTAGTTAGAACAGCTGGGTAACTCCTGAAAAATCAATACTGCCTACCAGACATTGGCATGAGCTACTGGGTAAACAGCTGTGTGTGGAGTTATTTGCCTTTCCATGTTATTTGCTCAAGCAAAAACCTGTTTTAGGAGTATTAGAGCAAACATTTAAAAGGACAAATGGAGAAGGCATTTAAGTGTTACATTCCTGTTAGCAATATGTTAAAAATGTAAGATAAAAGAAAGTAAAATCTTTGGTTCCCAGGGTGGGAAAATCTGTAATTGATTTAAGTTCCCTACCTTTCTTCCTGCGTGTTTAGAATTCAAATTTGTGGTCACTCACAAACTTAGTGAATTGGATGGTCCTCAAAAGTTCCTGGTCAGCTTTGGCCAAATGCCTATATTCTTGTCATTTGGCACAATTTAAGGAAGAGCCAAATATGAACCAGTCATAATCCTCTAAAAGACTCCATTAGGAAAGTCACATTACGATGCATTAGTGATGATTTAGCTACATGCTTCACATTAAAAATTCCCTAGGCAGCCATTGCTTCCTCACTTCAGAATGAATAACAGAAATGACATTTCACAACTAAAAATCTGAGTTTGTTATCTCTAGGGAACCAGCACAAGTACACAAACTACCAGAAGGGATATGCAACATCAACCAGTCATTTCCAGGAGTTCTTTGTCATAGATTTCTAATATTCCACGCACTGTGCCTATGTCTTCAGGCATATTTCACAGATTTGTATGCAGAGGTGAAGCCCAACTAAAATGTAAAGATTCTGAAGTGCAGAAACATAAACATTAGATCTAGGAGATATTTTAGCACGTATTTAATCTTATCTCTTCATTATATAAATGAGAAAACACACACACACACACACACACACACACACACACACCAAAAAAGGAGATGTGAAGATATTCAATGATCTATTCAAATTTTAAGGCAATTAAAGGCAAAGCCAGAAATAAAACTTCCAAATCCTAACCTGGTACTCCCTGCATATGCCTACCTGCTTCTACTCAACTGCAAAACCACCTCTTTAGCTTCGATTTACAGGGCCATCACTGTCCTTTTGTTCGTCCATAATGACCCTATTTACTGTGTTCCCTGTTGACTTTGTTTTATATTTGTTGCTATAATTTTCTGCTTTTGATTATTTCTGGAGGGTCTACCATGAAGATGAGGAAGTAGTAAGATGGAAGAAAGACATGTTATTCCATGTAACAATTACAAATCTGAAACTGAACTCCAGGAATTCTCGGGTGATTCTGGAGGTGTGAGTGTTGACCATTCATTCATTGTTGACCATGACACATTCTAAAAATGTGTCTTCACCCAAAAGCTTGTGTTTCTAAAATAAATTTGGAAAACTATAATTTCATCTAGAAGAAGGTAATGTGCTGTTGTAATGAAACTGGTTTAACTTTAATCAACTCATTATTTCCCAAACATATTTGAAGACGGAAGCTCTTCTTGTGTGTACCTGAGTTTCTGAAATAACCAGAGCAAACATTAGTAAGTTGCCTTATCACAGTGAACAATGGGGTGTGGGCCAGTATCTCCTCCTTCAATACTTTATTAAAAAGAATTTACAAAATGCTTCCTGTAGGCAGTTCATTGTGTGGTTGAAGTGGATATGGGGAAAGGAAAGGAAGAAGGAGATATAAGAAGTTAAAAATGACTCTAGATTTCTTGAGTTTATAATTGTATTGGATGTAAACAAGACACACAAAAAGTAAGCAAAACCCTAAGGCAGTAAATAATTCACTGTCCATTATTTCCATAAGGTACAGATGAAGGCATTAGGATTTTAGATTTGAGCTTAACTGGAACAAAGCACATTTTAAATTAGATCCTGAAGGATATGTAAAAATGAGAGTGCCTGACACGAGCATGATCAATGCTTATTTGCATAACAAATGAAGGACATTCTGGGCTGGGGAACAGCATGGTCAATATCTTGCAGTCAAATGGAGTGAAACATGTTATTCATGGGAGTGGAGAACCTGGGGCGTCTGGAACAGGAGTGAGGGTGAGCACTGGGTTGCAGGGGATGAGAAACCAAGATCAGAGAGGGGATGGACACAGTGGCTTACACCTGCAATTCTAACATTTGGGGAGGCTGAGGTAGGAGGATCATTTGAAACTAGGAGCAAAATAAAGATTGAAGTGGGGAATTTAAGCAGAATGTAAAAATTGTTATACTAACGAGAACTCCAGAATCTTCCCAACGTCGTGTTTTGTTTTGTTTTTTCCTTTTCATCCCTAGCATCTTGCAGCCTGCCTGGACATGAAATAGGAATTTTTTAAATGTTGCTTAATTAAAAGTACAAATGAGTGTGAATAAAAGAAGCACAGTGGAGAAGAACTGGAGGATTTCTGTTTGGAAAGTAAGAAGACACAAGGAGTCTTTTTCAAAAACAAACCTGGTTGGTGATGTCTGATGGGGTTGAATTGTGAGATGCCACAGACAGCATGTAGCAGTTAGAAGACAAAAGTTGGAGTTTAGGACAATCACCTTCCCTGGAGCAGATAAATTTGAAATGCATTTTGAAAGAAGAATCGATAAACCTGAGGAACAATTAAATAAAAGGAACAATGGAAAAACAGCATCCAAGTTTAGACCTAAGATAGTGGTAGTGTCAGTCACAGAAAAAGGAAAATTCTAAGAGGGAATAGGATTGGTAGAGGGACTCTGTGTTGGGGAATAATGACAAATATTTAAAGGGAGATGCTCTGTCACCAATTGATGGCATAAGGCAGGCACAAATACTTAGAGAGCTACTCTCCCATCTTAGACTATTTCTCAAATGA
Organism: Cebus imitator; assembly: GCF_001604975.1. Classification (NCBI taxonomy): domain Eukaryota; kingdom Metazoa; phylum Chordata; class Mammalia; order Primates; family Cebidae; genus Cebus; species Cebus imitator. The sequence continues at coordinate 74,106 of NW_016107593.1, forward strand.
GCTATGGATATGAGTATTATCATCCACATTGTGCAGATGAGAAAAGTGAATAGCAGAGATACCAGGTGTTTGTTCTAAAATACACACACTTAATAGGGAGTATGGCTAAGATTTTAATTCCTACAATATTTACAGTATTGCATTTCAGGAGATACAGAATTGAATTGCAAAGGCTGGTCAGAGATAACGAATTGAAATTTACCCATATGGATATGAGAGTTGAAGTAGCAAAACAGTACTTATTCCTTGAAAATTTAGCCCAGTTTGATGGGTGTTACTTAGGTGTCTTGCCTATGCTTGGCTCTGTGACACAATGAGGTAATGCAAAGATGGTAAAAACAGGGTCAATGACATCTAGGGAAAGCTAAGAGGAGGACAGAGGAATCCATAAACAAGCTGCAGTAAATAAAAATCAAGAAATACTACTTCATTAGTACCTGCTATGGGCAAGACAGGGAACAGACTCCTGAAAAGAAATGGGTGCATAAGAGCAACGTTCAGATGTCAAAGCTGGCAGAGAGATGGCTTGATTAGAGTGACAAATACCTCAGATAACTGGGGGAACACAGAAAGTTTCCCCTTCTCAATACTTCTTCCTTTAGCACAAACCAAGAGTTGAAAACCAGGCTCTATCATACCTCTCATTCATCCAATTTGCCAGTTTCTGCTAGACCAGACATTGCTGGAGTCCTGAATTGAGTGAGGGACTTTAGTACTTAAAGTGGATGTGCTGAGGGGATAAGAAACAAACAAGGCACAGGGATTTAAGGATAAAAGCCTGAGTCATAAACTTTTCAAATACACTTGAATGGCAGAGACTCTTCCTACCTGTTTCTCTCTCCTTCGAACAGAACTGGAGGAATCCACTTAACATAGTACCATAAGCAGAATATTTCAGTCTATATTTCCAGGCTTTTCTCTCTCTAAACCTGCACACAGTGCACATCTGTTACATCCATGATCTTATTTGCTATCCTTAGAGCATGTTTTGATCACCTCCACCTACCAAAATCATGCATCCCATCATAGTTTTGCTCGAATATCACCTCTTCCAAGAAGACTCCTGAACATCTTGGCCTGAAATGTCCTCTCCCTTCCTGGGCTCCATAGCACTTTATGGTTTTGGAAGGACCTTGTCCCTCACTGGTCTGTATTGTGACTTCTCAAAATAAGCAAATAAATAAATAAACAAACACACAGAAACACTAAAAATACCAGCAAACCATAATGTTCTCACTTTAGATTGCTTTCCCTTGCCCTCCCTGACTGCTTTTTGTCTATATTATTTACTCTTTGAAGTTGTAAGTTTTCTAAAAGTTGTTCTTGCTGTCAGAAAATATAAAACTTCAAGTGTTATTTTTTAAAAGCCTAATATTTATCAAGGCCTTAAGCTAGAGACGCAATAAATATTTAATGAATAAATGAATGCATTAAGTAAAAATAAATTTGAAGTAAAATAAACTTCTTTAATGTGCACATTTCTTTCTTTATGCCTGAGTACACTCGTTGTAACACACACTGACCTGGGTGTGAGGGGAATAGGTGTGAGCAAAACAGTAAAAATCCCTGCCCACACAGCCTATGAACTGGAGGAAAAAGCTGCAATATGCAAATGGAGGAGCAAAATATTTGTCAGAGTGGTAAGTCCTGGGAATAATAATAAAGCAGGGAAGACAGATAAGGAGTTGGGGGGGCGTGTTGGGGAGGAGGAAGATATACGATTTTTCAATAAGATCCCCAGGGAAGACCTCAGACAAATAATCTTTCAGAGCATTAAAGACGTTACTGAGAAAGCCTAGCACACATCTGAAGGAAAGGTAATTCCAAGAAAGGAAATAGCAAGTGTCAAGGCTCAAGTCAGGATTGTGATTTGATTGTCTAATTTATTGCAGGGAGGACAATGTGGCAGAGTGATCACAGGTGGGATGGAAGGAAACAAGGTTAGACTATGGGGGGAGTGTATTCATCTCCCAGGGCTGCCATAGAAAATTACAACTGACCGGGTAGGTTAAAACTACAGAATTTCCTGGCTAACATGGTGAAACCCCATCTCTACTAAAAACACAAAAATTAGCCAGGCGTGGTGGCACAAGCCTGTAATCCCAGCTACTCAGGAGGCTGAGGCAGGATAATCACTTGCATTCGGGAGGTGGAGTTTGCAGTGAGTTGAGTTGGTACCACTGCACTCCAGCCTGGGCAACAGAGCAAGACTCCATCTCAAAAATAAAACAAAACAAAACTACAGATTTATCAGAAGTCTGAAATCAAGGGGTCAACAGGGGGATTCTTGTGGAAGTTCATAGGAAGAATCTATTCGTGCTGCCAAACTCTGCCTCCATCTTCACATCTCCTTCTTTGCTGTGTTTCTGTATTTTCTCCTTTTCTCTCTCTTATAAGGACACTGTCACTGGATTTAGAGCCCATCCTATGCCATTAAGATCTCATCTCAATCCTTATCCTAATTACATCTGTACAGATTTAATCCCAAATAACGTTACATTAAGAGGCTCTGAGTGGGCATAGATTTTGGAAGGATGTGAGTCAATTCACTACAGGGAAATAGGGTGAAGCAGCCAGAGCAGTTAAGAGGCCATTCAGATGTCAATAATCCATCAGAGGCATGGTGTGCTTCTATTTTAGACTTTTAAATACGGCCAATGAGATTTATTGACACATTGGATTATTGCATCTTGAGTTTTTCTTTTTCACTGCTTTAGAAATAAGAAAAGCATTGGTTTTTGGAAAAGAAAGGGGTATGTGGCAGCCCAGTAGTCCCAGTGATTATTATTGCCTACTTGAGTCTGCTGTGAAGAGAGGATAAACCAAGATGAAGGTTTATAACTGTTGCATGTAAGCAGGGAAGTAGGGTACCACTTCCAGTTTTACTGTTTGGTATTTCTTATTAAAAATATCTATAGCTTAATATATTTTGTTGCAATTCAAATAGAGCAAAGTTTTGAAGATAAATTATTCTGAAGATAGGAAATGCGTTTATGTGGCAGAGATGAATAAATGTGTTGAATTTCTCATGCAAACCTTAGGACTGTAACAACTTTCTATTTTGATTCTATCTATTTGAATGAAAAAAATTTTTAAGGAAGGAAACTGATCTCACCTATCTAAAAGAAAAGATTTACATCTTAAAGAGTCTAAGGAGTTGAGTTCAGCCTGAAAAACTACAGTGGGGCTCATTATGAACTTCTGAGTGATCTGGTATCAATTTAAGCTGAAATCTTGATTTACTTCCCAAGTTATAACTTCTGGGAGACCTGGCATGTAGATAGAATGAAGGAAATGAAATACTATAAATTATCCTGATTGTGATGTCAGATTCTCAAACAAATATCTTGATATTCAGTACAAAAAAAAAAGAATGCCTGTCCTTTAACAGCTTCCTCTCCATAGACCTTTCCCATTGATTCAACAGTGATCTCTTGCTATATATGACCTAAAGAATATTCTCCCATTTTCTAGGATTGGTATTCAAAGACCTTTTGTCTAGATGCAATGATTTCTGTCCCTTCCATCAGAGGTGTACCAATCCAGGGCTTCAGGTACAGCCATTCCATGTCCCTCCAAACATGGAATCCTCATACTGGATCCTGGGTTCTGCCTGAAGAGAATCGCCATCCTGCCCACTTAAAGTTCTTCATTTCATGATCTGGGTTGAATCTCACCTCTTCTCTGGTGTTATGTTGCCCTGTAGCTAACATCAATTAACCACACTTTTCTCCTTTCACTAAGCTGTTTGTAGCCCTGCCATGTCCAAATTCAAGTCATCATCTGTTGCCTGGACTAAAGCAATGGCCTCCTGCCTCCCTGCTTCCATCCTTGACCCCTAAGGTCTGTTAGCCACCTAGCAGCCAAATGATATTTTCAAAGCTTTAGTTAAATTATGTATTTCCCAAATTATAAATATAAAACGCTTCATAGCTTTTCACCTCACTCAGAATAAAATTTCCAGTTGTCTATAAGCTAAATCCCCACCTCCCCTACCTAGATATGTAGTATATTTCACTCAGCATTCCTAGTTATCTTTGTATTCATATCCCTCTGAATTTGCATCTGAAATGAAATGGTTCCCTTGACCCTTTCAATGGACTTCTAAAGGGATGGCTCATTTACTCAGCCCCCAGCTCTCAATCCCTCACAGGAGGGGGAGCACACAGGTAAGTGGTTACAGGGGCTGGGACAAGTGTTTCTGGGCACTGGAAGGAGTAGAACTTTGTGTGGCCCCATGACAGCTTCTAGGGGGTATCCACAACCTCCAGAGCCCCAGATGGTGTATGTTACCATGTGCTCTTTTACCTTTGTTGTCTGTGGATGGCTTACATGTTTCATAGCTCAATTTGACAGGCCTTTGTATCCTGAGCTCTTGTTCGAGGTCCAGGAATAAACAAGTTGCAGGAATGAATTGAAGATGGTAAATGCAGAGGATTTTATTGCCAATGAAAGTAGCTCTCAGTGGGATAAGGAGCTGGAAAGGGGATGGAGTGGAAAGGTGGTCTTCCCCTGGAGTTTGGTCATCCCTGGCCAGGCTCTTCTCTGAAGTCTAGCCATCAAGTTGTATATCTGAAGTCAGGCTGCTTCTATCCAACATCCAGCTGTTGCTTCTCTTCTCTCCTTTGCCACTCTGCTGCTCCTTTGCCAGTGGAGCCTGGGGTTTCTATAGGTAGAGGATGGGGGGGCGGGGTGAGCCACAAAGCAACATTTGAATGGGAAAACAGGAATGCACATTCTCACTTTGGGCCACAGTCTTAGGCTTGAAGGTGTGGCTCACCAAGGACCACCCTCCTCTACCCAGTATTTCCCTGCTTCCTGTCCATATCACATCTAACTCTCTCAGCACCAGTTAGTGACTTCTACTTTGTAGTCTGTATTTCTTGATGCTAGTGGTGATTCAGCATGTGCTTATTAACCAACTACTGTGTGTTCCACTGTGCTTCTCACTGATAGAATACAAAACTTTGAAAAATTAAAAGGAAACCTTTCTTTACTTCTTATAAGAATATAATAGAAATTAGTGTTGAGTTTGTGCTTAACTATGTAATTTCAGAGCTATAGAGAGGTTTGTGAAGTCTTCTGATCCCTCAGCCTCATTTTAAATGAGGCCCCAAGCTTGTGCAAGTTAAATGATTTAAGCTAATTGGTGATTGCTCGGAGACAAGACATCGTTTCCCGTTTGCTGGTCTGGCATTTGCTCCCACTTCAGCACACTATAGAGCTCATTAGAATCACTATCCAATGCCTTCATTTGAGGGAGGTTTTCTGACAGCAAGTTATTCATTCAGAATTCATGGCAAAAATTGGTATTAGAATCTGGCAGGGTCTCTTAGCTACGTCCTCATTTCTTTCTTTTTTTTTTTTTTTAATTGTTTTTGGCCACTTGCAAGCTAGAGAGAGACATCATTGTCTACTGCCTGCCCAACCTTTGAGAGCCATCTCCAGTGATCCTTCATTCTTGAAGTCTTTCCTGATTTCTCCCACACCTGACATATTTTTCTATTTTTGTATCCTCTTAACATTTTTTAGAACACACTTTGGGTATTTCTCTTATTAAATTTTGTACTGCATTTATTTGGATGTTTGTTTAATCTCTTTGAGATTGTCAGTTCTTCAAAGGAAAAACCTTTATCAGGTCTTTCTTCATATCATCCACAGTTACTAACACAATGCCCTACACATCATGGCTCAGGTAAGTATTAAGTACATTGAATGGAACTAATAAGAAGTTACTGAATATTTTCATAAATTACAGTGAAGGCAGTGTCTGCATCAAATGACCAGAGAATTGACAACAATCTTAATTGTCATACCTCTACCTAGAAATTGGATTGAAAAACACTTGGCTATTATCTAACAGAGCGTAACACATTATCTAGAAAATACAGCTTAAAAAACCAAGGTTACAAAGCACAACATTGATCTTACACATAACATTCATTAGATCCTTCAGAAATGATTCTTATGCTCTAACTAAAATCCCTTCCCATTCCCCAGAGAAAGAAAAGATACCAAACTCACTGAGTCACAAGTGGTTTCATGAAATAATTCCCCTCTTCCAAAGGAATGACAAGATTAGTGATAGAAAGGTGCAATTCTTGATTTATATCTGACTTCTTATAGCATGCCATTCTTCCCAAATAATTGTTATTTCTTTGGTGGAGGGAATCCAGGATTAATACAAATAAATGTTTTGGGTACTGCATTCAAGGAACTCTACTTGAATCAGGGAAAGATACAAACCGAATATATAAAGGACATTTCTAAGGAATCATACATGTTTGACCACTTAAAATAATAGCTGGAGCTCTTAGAAACTAAATTTTATTTTGGATGAAATTATTCAAACCAATAAGCTACCTGTAGAAATTCAGCACCTTTGCATCTACTAGGAAAACAAAATTAATTTAACACAAAGTCTACATTTATTTCTGGCAGGTACAATAAATTTTTTTTAATTTTTTTTTTTTTTTTTGAGCGGGAGTTTTGCTTTTTATTTTTTTTTTTTTTTTTTTGTTATTTTTTTTTTTTTTTTTTTTTTTTTTTTTTTTTTTTTTTTTTTTTTTTGAGCGGGAGCTCTGCTTTGTTGCCAGGCTGGAGTGCACTGGCGCAATCTCAGCTCACTGCAAACTCTGACTCTGGGTTCAAGCGATTCTCCTGCCTCAGCCTCCCATCAATAACTTAATTCGAATATTCCACACATTTTGGGGAAGACGGAGTCTCATTCTGTTGCCCAGACTGGAATGCAGAGATGTAGTCTCAACTCACTGCAACCTTTGCCTCCCAGGTTCAAGCGATTCTCCTGCCTCAGCCTCCTGAGTAGCAGGGATTACAGGCACCACCACCATGCCCAGCTAAGTTTTGTTTTGTTTTGTTTTTTCTGGGTTTTTTTTTTTTTTTATTTTTTGTATTTTTAGTAGAGACAGGGTTTCATCATGTTGGCCAGGCTGGTCTCAAACTCCTGACTTCAGGTGATCCTCCTGCCTCTGCCTCATAAAGTGCTAGGATTACAGGAGTAAGCCACCACACCTGTCCAAATATTTAATGCTTTTTAATCTACCAAACATTACAAAAAAGAATCAATTCTTGGCACAGATGTGTTTTATATGATATTATATGAATAACCTCCACCCCCATTGATTTCACACAACTTAAAATAATGCTGTTCAGCTGGAAGACTGAGAATGAACAAGGTTAGAACTCTTAGGGATACACAGGGAGGAGTCAAGTTTATATCCACAAACTTTGGGCAAATCAAATATTCCAAGGGTCAGATTCCTAAACAGTGATACAGCCTGTACTTAAAAATAGATGAACTTGGTCTGCACTTGAATAAAGTATTAACTAAATGAAAATAATCAAGTGTTTATTGAGTATCTGCTCTGTTTAGAGAATAATCTGGGTGGCTATTTACCAGGGATACAAGCCAAGGAAAAACCATACATATTTTCTGAATTACTGTCCAAATTAGAGTAGATCTTCTTAGGTATAATATGGTGAGCATGCCTGACATAGCTTAAGGAGATGCTGAATTTGGGGTTTAGTGAGGTCAAATTCTAGTTGACTGGTATTTCTCTCAACAGATCTCAAAGCAGTTCCCACTATTGGTATTTGAAACCAGTCCTATGTTATTCTCTGTGTGCAAGTGTGTGTGCATGTTTGTGTAGTGTATATGGCTTTTATTTCACTGTTTTTCAAGTGTCTCACTTTTTCCTACTTATGTCAGTGCATTTACGAACACTAATATAGATTTAATCACTTGCAAGAGAACTTTGGAGGGTCATGTATTTCTCAACTAGAAATTACTGTTTTATTAACTAGTGCTATGAAGATTATTGTAAATAATTAGGCAGCATTTTATATTTTCATATGCAGAGAAATTATGTATGTATATGTTGTGTTACCATAAGCAGATTTACTGCAAAGTGAAGGAAGCATAAGTTTCAGAGCCCCTTTCTTACATGGGGTAATCAAAAGGTATTTTTGATGCATTTACACAAATAAGGTATTTTAACCACCATTGGTTATTACCACTGTTGACTTCTCCTCTGTCAATTTCAACTTCCTCTCACATCAGACACATATGAGTGGCCAGCAGATGTCTTGGCCATGTGGTTAAGGGAACATTGTTGAAAATAGGTTATTTTAACTGCAATATAGAAAGTTTGAGGATTTACAAACTCCTGATTTAATATACATTAAAGTAACATTTTCTTTCTTTAGCAGCATTTATTAAAAATCTGAGAAAAAAATTCAAATTAAAATTTAACTGAAAATTTAAAATGATAAAGATCAGAGATCTTTATATATGTTATATCAGGGATTTATACCTGGATGATGTAGTAATATGTACAACAAACCCCTGGGACATGTTTGTCTATGTAACGAACCTTCACAACTACCCTCAAACCTAAAATAAAAATTAATGAAAAGGAAGGGATTGTCACAAAAAACATTTCAGACTCTACCAAAAGCAATTTATTAAGGGAAGGAGATACATTTTATTTTTTTAGAAAATAAATTTTATTTTATTTTATTCTATTTTTTAGAGATGGGGGCCTCACTATGTTGCCTAGGCTGGCCTGAACTCCTGAACTCAAGGGATCTTTCTGAGTAGCTGGGACTACAGATGTGTGCCACCACATCCAGCAGGAAATAAATTTTAAATAGAAGTAACGAACGGACTCTGCATAGTCAGATAATTTAATTAATGAAGTGGACTGAACCTATAAACATGGAAAAGGACAACTTTCTTGCTGATTTCACACAAAATATGATGACAACAAATATAATACAAAACTCAAAATGTGTCATTACAGCCAGGACATTGATAACAAACTGGTAAATGAATGTCATCAATTTATTAGTTAGATAGTATTTAACTTAATATTAGATACTATACAAGAAAACTGGAAATGTCTTAAAAACTTATATACGTGAGAAACCTTACAAAGGTTTGACCAAATTTGTTTATAATCCTATACATTTATATGATACCATGAATTAAAAGGTGTGAAACTGAAAAAATATTTTCTTCCTAATCATTAGGTAAAACACTCTGGTATAATCATACACATACAGATTCTGATCAACTATGCTGACAGAAATACTAAATTATCTTTCTATAAAAAATGATCTTATAAATCTTCAGCATAGGAAGAACATGTGGCAAATAAAAATAAATAAATAAAAATTAAAATTAAAAAAAACAAAAAAGCAAGTATTAGGCCAGGCACAGTGGCTCATGCCAGTAATCCCAGCACTTTGGGAGGCCAAGGTGGATGGATCACCTGAGGCCAGGAGTTCCAGACCAGCCTGACCAACATGATGAAAGTTCATCTCTGCTAAAAATGCAAAACATTAGCCAGGCATGGTGGTGGACATCTTTAATCCCAGCTACTCAGGAGGCTGAGGCAGGAGAATCACTTGAACCCGGGAGGCAGAGATTGCAGTGAGCAGAGATCATGCCACTGCACTCCAGCCTGGGGAACAAGAGTAAAACNAAAAAAAAGAAAGAAAAAGTATTATAGAGGTGTGTCAGATAATTCACTAAGAAAAATATTTCTAGATTTTGTTATTTTTTTTAATTTGTCAATTTTTAAAAGAATTTGTAATTTCTGGGAGTTTTGTCATTTTGAAAAATTGTTTTCATACCTAATTTTGTATTTATAATTAATTACTTTATAATCAAATCAAAGAGCTTTCTTGAATTTTATAAACTTCAAGTCTTATAAAACTTGTTATTGTCCTTTGTGCTAGAATGATCTCGGCTAGACCTATCCTGTTCTTAAGTGTTTACAAAGAATAATAAGTAATCTTTTTTATCCTCAATTTTATCAAATTGCTCTTCCTTTCAGATAAATCACATTGTCCCTTTTATAATTTATGCAGATTGGTTCATATTTGGTTTTTAGTGAATATATATAACAATTCACTACATATACAAGAGGAGGTTGTAAATAAATTACATATCAGCAGTTTTCTCATGAAAGATTTAATTTCACCATCTTTTGACTATTATGCAATCATTGTTTCTCAAATTAAGATGAAATAGTTTATAGTCAAAAGTATGGCTAATTGCAAAGGTTAGAAGGAAATAGTCTTTTAATTGATGTGCACAACAGACATCTAACAGAGGTTAGAGTCCTCTCTGATGTTAGAGCAATAGCTTTTTTCCTGCACCCAAAAGAGCTTGAATTTTATCTCTACATTTTGATCCTGGTTTTGATACTGGCTTGGAAATCCATGGGCTCCTAGGGTTCCTTGTTCTGACTTTGACTTCCTTTTAAATGTGTGTTACCTGTACAGTTTCCTTTTCTGCTCATACTTGGCATGCTAACATACAGGTCTGTCTTTTAATTGAGACTTTTGCCTACACCTGCTCTGAAACCAGGCCCTCTGGTCTTCATCTCATTGACTAGCTGCTTTGAGTCTAATGACTCTCTGCCCCTTTGGTTCCTGGCTCTATCCTGACCTCTAGCGACCACTGCAGGTGACATAATAACTGAACCATCATACCGCTTGTTTGCCAAATGGAACAGCTTTGGTTGACCTGTCTCCGTGAAGATTATCCTATAAATTTTTCACTAAGATGAAATGTGAAACTTTAGTTAGATAGAAAGGAAGAATTTGATGAGTACTATGATGACAGATACAGAAATTCATCATCTTTTAAGCCAAATGAAGTTTCTCAACTGACCTTCATAATGTATTCCTGTATCTGTCACCTTCATTCTTCATGCCTTTATCTGCCCATTCATCCATATTTATTTAACATAAATATCTGGTACAGTACTAAGGTAAACCAGACAAATATACACCAAAGCCTGGCTTGTGGGTAGCCCCGCCCAGACTCATAAATACATCCAGTCCAGGAGACAGCACAGTAGGTTTCTGTTCATCAACACCAGCTCTGTGATATTTTTCAGAATACTACAGCTATAGTATTATTATACTCTCCACAATTAATTGGTAGCTCTGAATAAAAGTATGGTAAGTTCCTAGGGGCTAAAGGAGAAGGCTAGGGGAAAAACATGCTAGAAAAGCAGTATTTTAGGGGCTGGAAGAATGAACCTACATTCAGGTTATCAATGTGGAGCTCCTTAAATAATGTGGGATACCTAATTAAGTACAATGTGGAATACAAAGGAAATGTTTCCAGTTTCAACTGAAATGGTGGCAATGATTCCAAGGAAATGTAAGTTGATACTTTCCCATCTTACGTCTGTTACCTAAGGCAATATCACTGCTACAGAACAGGCAAACTTTTGGGTAATTCTTTCATCATTCCTGTTGATTTTTATATAGTGGAGGTCATGTTTCACAGTATGACCTAGCTAAAAAATCAATTATCATCTCATACTTTTTCAGTAGATCAGTAACACTGAATCAGTTATTCTTTATTATTCAGTGATGGATGTTTTCACTTTTATAGAGAGACACAGATAAACTGCAGATAGACAATACTACCTATATCTCTATTGAAATAGCCAATTAAAACAGTTACTATTAATAGGCTAAAGTCTTTGCTGGCTGTTCAAACAGGGTTGTGACAAAGGACAGATTTTGGTGGCACTGGTATTTGCTTTCTATGTAATATTCGGCTTCCCCTTATGTAATAGTTTAATAAAATCATTGCCCACTGATACCAAGATTATTTTCTTACACATTTATTTGGCTGATGGAACTCTGATAGCTATGTTAAAACAGGGGAATTTATTGATTTTTCCTTCCAGGAATTCAAACTAAATTGTTCATAAAGATGGAGATCTGGTGTCAGATGAGGCATTTGCACAATAAAACTACTGCAAAGTAGTGATCTGATGCAGACCATACTATTGGCCTGTTTTATTTGACCTCTCCTTAGCTCTGAAAAGGGTGAAATGCCAAAGTGCCTCAAAGGGGGAAATCACCTACTTTTAATTTATCATGGTCTTTAATTGTGAAGATTACACTGTCATTGTCACATAGGGAAAGAATTCTACAGCATCTCCCATAAACCTGATGCCACAATAAAACTATTTTTGAATCCAAAACCCTTTTCAGGTAAATGTTTTACATTACTGATTTAATTTTTTGAGATGGAACCTTGCTCCATTGCCCAGGCTGAAGTACACTGGCATGATCTCGGCTCACTGCAACCTCTGCTTCCTGGGTCCAAGTGATTCTCCTGCCTCAGCCTCCCAGGCACCTGGGACTACAGGCAAGTACCACCACGGCCCAGCTAATTTTTGTATTTTTTAGTAGAGACAGGTTTCCACTGTGTTGTCCAGACTGGTCCTGAACTACTGGCCTCAGGTGATCCATCTGCCTCAGCCTCCCAAAGTGCTGGGATTACGCGTGTAAACCACCATGCCCAGCCTTACATGACATGTTTAAATGCAACTAAGGAAGCATTTCTAAAGGGCCAACAGAGCGATATGCTGCATACTAAAAATGTGCTATTTTCAACCTTTTTCTTTCACGGAAAAGTCAATAACTCATCATCCTAATAGCAATAACGCCAGAGATGGAGGAGCCTAGGAGAGCCAGAGTTGACACCATTTTAAAATCTACTCCATCTCAAAACTAGCAAGGGACATTTATTGCTAGTTACATGATCATACAATATTTACAACTCAGGAAACAATTTAAAGATACCTACAAGGACAGACTCCTACAATACAAAGTCCAGATATTCCAATAGTCATAACAATATATGCTTTCAGGATAATTATAGTTATGCTTTGAAGTATTTATATATTAAAATGTCAGGAATAGTTTTCTTTAAATCAATAAAATGATAAATTGTGACATGCTGTCAGCCCACCTGCACAAGGGCACAGCTTAGTTTAGCCTTTACATAGACAAGACCCCTGTATAAGAAAAACTTAAAGATGGTGCGTTCCTCCTCTTGCTTTCTGAGGACACCCTACTCTGTAATAGAGGAGCTTTCCATAAAGCTCAATTTATTCTCACTGTATTCTGCAACTCGCCTCTAATTCTTTCATGCACTAGATCCAAGAACCCTCTCTTGGGGTCTGGATCAAAACCCCCTTTTCTGCTAACAATAACAATAACTTACATTCATATAGCTAATTCTATTAGCCCGTTCTCACACTGCTATAAAGATACTACCTGAGACCAGGCAATTTACAAAAGAAAGAGGTTTAATTGACTCACAGTTTTTCATGGCTGGGGAGGCCTCAGGAAACTTAAAATCATAGTGGAAGGCGAAGGCGAAGCAAGAACCTTCTTCACGTGGCAGCAGGAGAGAGAGAGCAAGAGAGGAACTACCAAACACTTAAAAAACTATCAGATCTCATGAGAATTCACTCACTACCATGAGAACAGCGTGGGGAAAACTGTCTCCAATCCAATCACCTCCCACCAGGTCTCTCTCTCAACACCTGGAGATTACAATTCAAGATGAGATTTAGGTGGGAACGCAGAGCCAAGCCATATCACTAATGCAATTTATAAAGCATTTTATTTTTTTTTTTTTAACAAGGCTGCACATCCTGAAAGAACAGCCCTGTCCAGCCCTCATTCTATAAACAGGGCCCTATTTTCTTGGTCTAATCTCTCTAAGTGTAAGTAGAGAATTCCTAAACAGTTGGATTTGCTAGTATAAATATTTCTTCTAAACACCAAGTGTGTGAGAATGTATGGCTCCGGTGGGCTAGAATTTAACTTAGTATTTCATAAAATAGCAAAACTGAGTGTGATAAGTGAAACTTCCCTCTGTCTAGTCACCCAAGCTAGAATTTGGTGTGTCTTTCTTAACTTTCCCCCTCTACATCACTTGCCCTATCAATCACTAAGTGCTGCAGATTTCACCTCCTTGATGTATCTCTGGAGATAGATACAAAAAGTAGACGGCCAAGTGGATAGCTTGGAAAAAGTGGCAGACTCCCCAGGGCAGGCAACTGTAAATATGCATCTGGTACAGCTCTTCCATGGTGGGATGAGGGTCTTGTAGAATGCCCACCACAGTGCAAATCTCTGCTGTGCTGATAATGGACTTTCATAGACCTCCTGGCTGCTGGGAGGAACCCAGAAACTTCTAGGCTTCAATTCTAGAAATTTAAATCGCCTACCTACCACAGGTAACTTTAAATGTGAAAAATAACAAACAAACCCCAAACAGAAATTCTTTCTTGCTGCTTTCTTAGGACTTTGCTGTTTCACTCCTCAATGCCTCCAGCATGTGAATACACTTTCTCACACATTCCCTATTTTATTTGATGTCTTTAGAGCTACTCTGATTAGGCAAAGCAGGTGTTTTCTTACTTTACAGCAATGATTCTCAATCTTGTTTGCACATGAGAATCACCTGGGGAAGTTTTAACATTTATGAAAGACTGGGCCCCACCCCAGAGTAATTAACTCATAATTTTGGGGCCATGGATTGCTCCATCGGTCTTTAATAAAAGCTCCGCAGATGATTCCAGTTGGTAGCCAGAGTTGAGAGTCACTACCCATAAGCTTGAATGAACCGAGGCTATGGCTTAATGTGATTGTTAGCGTCCATAAATATGGAAAATTACAAATTGCCAGCTTACAATTTAAAAATAAATTTTAAAAAGTGAGCTCTCCACCCACTGTGTTCACCACTGTCTCAATTTACATGTAAAGCAAGTACAGAAAAATGCACGCCTGTATGTCATGAAGTGCTGAATCAAATGGCTGCAAGTAGCAATGACTTCTGCGAGGGGAAGAACCAGATCCCCATCATGCCACAGTTTGGATCTAAAGGTATGAGCCAGATGGGGCCACTGAGGGCTATGAAACTCCAGCTGGTGTGAATTGTTACTTTGTAGCCCAAGAGAAATGATCACCAGAGAAATTTTAATTTCAGGAACTGTTTTCCTGACTCAGTAATGACTGTGTCATCTCCTCAACTGCTTTCCCACAACCTCATACATGTGATGCTCGATTTCTTATGCAGCTTCTTTATTCTATGTTTCATCAATTTCCCTATATCTCTTACGTCTTCCTCCAGCTCCTGGGTAGATTTAATCACCTAGTCAGTCATGCTTTCTATAGTCTCAGAGAAATACAGTCCATGAATATGCTGCTGGTTTCTCACTCAACCTTACATCTGAGTTTATAGGGGCATTGTCACATTACAATGACTTCCTAAATTCATTGTGTCCAAAATTAAACTCAAAATGATCCCTTTAATCTTACCCCCAAATCTATCTCACATGCCCAGACTCCCATATTCAAATATCTAATTACCTATGATGGCTCCTCCAAGGCGACACAGGCACCTCAAATTAATGTGTCCAAAAGCAAATTGTTTTCTTCATGCCTATTTCACTTCCAAAATTCTCAGTCACTAGCACTGCCCTCCATCTAGTCACCCAGGCTAGAACGTGGGGTGTTCTTGTTGACATTCCTCCTCTCCATCACTTCTCCTGTCAGCCAGTCACTAAGTGCTGCAGACCTCAACTCCTTTATACGTCTCTGCTACTATCCTGTTCAGCACTCCTGTCCCTGCCCTCTCACATGAACTACTCACTGCCCCAAACTCCTAGTATTTCTCAAACCAATTAGCTATACAACCGCCAGGATGTAAAAGGTAACGCTATCTGACTGCCCTCTTAACTTCAGTGTCTCTCGAGGGCAAGATAAAGTCCTTTCTCTTAGGTGGCCATGGGCCTCTCTGCAGAGTGCCCTCTGCCTTCCTCTCCACTCACAACTCTCTACTCTGCCTAAACTCAATTCCCCAGAAGTAACATTTTGTTTGTTGCTCCTCTCCAACGTGCTCTGCAACCTGTGCCTATGGCCCTCTGCTTTTTGTTTGGCTAACCGCTGCCCATCGCCTAAGACTCATTTCTGTTATCAAACAGCACCTTGTTTCCATTGACTTCCGGGTTCTTTGCTTTTCGAAATATTCTGTGCAATTTTCTGTCATTAGACTTATAACATTGTATTATCATTAATCATTATTCTCTATACCTGTCTTGAATTCAGTGAATGTACTCTACATCCTCAGCACTTATGGCCTGGCACTCAAAGAATGAATGAATTCCTTCAGTGAACTCAGTATCTGATGCTTCCACAGTACTTAACTAACTTCTATTGGGTTTACTGTGTCCTTCTTCTGTCTCTGCAACTAGATCATTAACCCCAAGAGAGCTATCAAAGGCTGGGTCTTTGTTCCTTTATGTTAGACAAATTGACAATGAATAGGTGTTGTATCAGTAACAATAAAAAGAAAGAGGAAAAGAAGGAAGAAAGAAAGGTCTGATTTCTATATAGTTGTTAAGTGCAATTTAAAATTTTAAACGTTAAAAATTTAAGTAAAATTTGTAATGTTATCCTTCACTTCTCTACTCAAGCAAACAAAACAAAGACTCCTAACATTTCAAGAGCTAGTTACATCTTCACATAGCTGACTGTAAATAGAATATTTGTTTTATAATATTCTAGCACTGGATCATTATAGGATTCTGAAAATAAGTGTTAATTTAATTGATTAAAAAAAATGGAAGGAAGCAGTTTCCTTTCCATCTATGAATGGACAGAGACATACTAGAGTGACTACTGAGAAAAGCTGGAACTTCTGTTGTACATAAATATAGCATGAGTCATTTATTTTTTTAGTTCAAGAACAGAATTGTTGAAATCATGACATTAATTGATGCAAAATCCCAAACATCAATGATGAGCCATTCAATAACAGTAGGTATATTTAAAAGCTTGTCTCTGGATTTTTAAAGAGTATTTTTAATAGTCCAAAACAAAGAGCACAATTACTAATAGATATTAATTGGCAGTAAAAATATAGCTAACATTATTATAGCTTGAAGCAAAACAGAAAACAACCAACCCCCCACCCAAATCCAAAGCCCCTATTTTATGCTTATGAATATTATAAAAATGTTATTCCTTTCTTGCTTCTGTATTATCTCTCCTTACATCAAGATAAGTCACTAATAATTGTAGCTTTCTTGTACTCTCTTATTCCACTCATTTTGTAGCTTTTAAAAAATATACCATTCTTTTAGAAATAAAAAATATTGTTTTTCAGTTTTCTTTGTAGGTGGAAACGAAATATAATCTAGAGAAGTCCTCTGCAATCTCTGATAATATAGTTGAATGGGTGACTCATTAGGAATTGGCAGATGTCTGCACCTGTTGTAAGGAGTTAGGATCTGTGAGCCAAAACTCCTTTGGCTGAGAATATACACCAGCAGGTCTCAGAGACTGAGAGTTAGAGCAAGAAATTAGGGCTGGCAGGAAGTTAAGAGATCTATTTGAGATTGGTTGCCTTCGGTCACATCAAGCTGCCATTGGGGCTCAGAAAATGACTCTCCAAAACATGGCGCTTCGGCATGCTGAGTGCTCTGAAAATGGAAAGGCTGTAGAAATGAACCTGAGATCCAAGGTCTCTCTCTGACTTTCCCCTACCTCCCTGTCTCTCAAATCTTCTTTCCAGAATCACTGGAAGGGACTGTCTCTGAAACATTCTTATGTGAGAAAGATTCTTTGCAAAAGAAATGCAATTGTCTTAAGGCCCCCTGCCTAGAAACTCCAACAAATAACCAGGAAGGATCAAACCAAGGGAGAAGAGCGAGCCTGGGAGTCATCACCATGCCCAGTCTTTTCACCTATTTTTCTAAGGGCAGCTCCCAGAGGTTACCTGAGGAACTTTACCTGCATAACAAGACAAACCATGTTCTGCCCTTTACCTTCCATAACTTGTGCCATCCATCTTCCAAAGAGAGTAGTTTACAAAAGAATGCCTGTCTCCTGGGTCTGTACACCATTCCCCTACGAAGAGCATATTTAAACCTCAACCAGTTGGCTCCTCTTTGAGTTTCATACTTTGGGTAAGGTTTTTGTGTCCATATGTGCGTTAAAATAAATGTTGTATGCCTTTTTCTCCTATTAATCTGTCTTTTGTCAGTTCATTTTCAGTGAACCTATAAAGGACAGATGGGAAGTTTTCCTTTGACCCCATCACCACTATTGGTGAAAATGTGATGTCTGTGCATCTGTGTCAGAATCATCTGGGTTGTTTGCTTTTGTTGTTGTTGTTGTTGTTAAATTTATCCAATGTTTATTGAATCGTGAACAGTTGCAAACATCGCCACAATCAGAAACCCACCCATCCTGATGCCTCTCTTGGCTTCCCCTTGAGAAGGATGCCTGAGGTGGGATGTCCCCTAAACTCCAGGGGACAACCAATGCACAGAGATATGATAAAACCAGGAGACAGGAGGAGGGTGGGGCAGTGTGGATTCCAGGGAAGCCACATACACACAGACTCTCCCACACAGAGGCAAAGACCAGGGGCATCAATCTCTTCCCGCAACAGCAGCTGCGAGAACATCAGGGAACGACTAGGCATCCATGAGACATTTCAGTCCTTCCTGTCCGGTAACCAGACTGCTGCATCTCTTGAGTTCACTGCTACTCAGCCTGCAAATACCCCTGGCTCTACTCAGCAGTTCCCTACTTAAGGCTGGAGCTCTCAGCCTCCCACAGAAGCCTGGTCTGCAACTCGACTGCTCAGGCCACCAGATGGGTAGGAACGATCACTGAGAGGTCTTAAGCTGTTCTTCCACAGACTCTAAAGCATGATGGAAATTAGCTTGATGGAAAATAACCATCAGCTTCCAAAAATATTAATAACAAAAGCAAAAAAAAATTAAAAAGAGTTGTTAGAAGCATTCACATAGTCAATCAGAATTTATAAATATTTATTGTGATATGGCAGTGGGTTGGCCACCATGCTAGTCAAGATAAACAGATACAGAGATGGGTACTGCAGTCTGGCACCTAATATACAGCTACATAGATTATAGTCCCACTAATATCTGAGACCATGTTTTAAGCCATACATAAAATATCTGTAACTACTGCCTTTTTTTCACACTCAAGAGGACAACATTATTTTAGGAAGAACTTTAAATCCATGTAAACTTAAGCAATTCATTTGGAAATGGTTGTATTTTATTAATAAGCAATTACTTGTGACATATGTCATAGTGAATCCCAGTGTGTTAAGGCATAGAAGTGAGAACTGCTGTGAGGTTCTGGGAGAATCCATCTCATCAAATTCCCACAATAATCATATTGACTTTCCTGCAGAGCACCCCAAAGTCCCCTTCGTGCTTATATCTTCATCACACCATCCGCACAGGAGATGTGTAAATTCATAAGATAACTCAGATGATTTTGTGGATATAACGAGATATTATAATTTTAAATAGAATAGGATCAACCACTGAGAAAGTCTTTTGTTTGTTTGTTTGTTTGTTTTCCTTTGTTTTGTTTTTGAAACAAGGTCTTACTTTGTTGCCCAGTCTATAGTGCAGTGGCACCATTTCAGCTCACTACAACCTTCACCTCCCTGGGCTCAGGTGATCCTCCCACCTCTGACTCCCAGGTAGTTGGGACTACAGGCATGCACCATGATGCCTGACTCATTTTTGTATTTTTTGGAGAGATGGAGTTTCACTATGTTTCCTATGCTGGTCTCGAACCGCTGAGTGCAAGTGACCTGCCTTGCTCAGTCTCCCAAAGTGTTGGGACTACAGGCATGAGCCACGGTACCCAGCTGAGAAAGTTTTAATAAAGTCTTTATACACGAAGTCTTTATGAGAATATAAAATACTCGAGCTGCAAATTCTAATTATAGAATCTAGTAACTAACATTGGATCTGAAACCCATGTATATTTTGGAATATAGTAATTATTTGGTAGGCAAAGTGTGAGAAACAAAAAGAATTTAAATAAACTCATATACATGCATGTGGGCATATACACACAAACACAAGTGCACTGAAATGTCAAGACCTATTATTCAGATTTTGATTAAAAATCTTCCCACATTCCTCAGACTGCATTATCCACTGTGGCCATTCATTAAGCATTGCCAGCCATCTTTCTCAATTTGCAATTCATATCTATGGGAAAATGGCATTGCTCTTATCCAAGTTTTTATTTTTGTTTAAATCTATTTAAGACTAAATAAAACCGATGTATTAAAAGGAATTTGCTAGTTTAGCCATGTCACTTGGAAGTAGGCTATAGATATTAACAATCACTTACATTCATTAGGATGCTTCTACAAGGTAATATGTAGAGTAAGACATCAAGAGGGGACAGAAAAAGTTATACAAGATAGAACTCTTCTTTCATAAGCAAAAATGAAGGCAGGTCAGGAGAAACTTGAGGCTATGTAGGATTGGAGATTGTGGGGAGGAGGTGCTACTCTATGGAGAGTAGACTAGGGTATAACAAAGCCAAATATGAAAATCCTGTCTTGGTCTTGCCTGGTAAAACTCTACAAAAGAATCTGAAGCAAAAACACATTTTTTTAAAGATACATGGAGACTGATTTTATTTTACTTACAGAGAAACATTAAATCTCTGTATTGTTACTCTTCACTATGAGGAAGCATATTTTCATCGTGTCCTCTAAGCCAGGATTCTTGAATAAAGGTTGGTTTGTGTCAGATAATTTAGTATGTTACTTGAAGCAAAATCATTATGAAATGCAAGCATATGAAAAGTGCATTAGGGATTGAGTATCATAAGAAATCTTATTAAGTACTTAACACCAGCCATTTTGCTAAGCGCTTTACATACTGATTGTGTTTCCATCATAATTCTGTGATGAAGGCACTTTATTCTCTCAGTTTTTCAGATGACAAAACAAGGGCTAATTAAAGTAAAGAAGGACAGCAGGTAGATACTAGAGCCAAAATCTGCATCAAAGCTGATTTTTTCCAGCCTCTCTATCTTAATAGCAAGCTTGAATGCCTCCAAAGAGGAAAAGAGTGTTAACTACACAAAGACAATTAGTTGTAAGACTCTTATATCTACAAGCATCTCTGATCTATATAAAATAAGGCCAAATTAGTTTTTCAGAAACCCTTGCAAAATTTCAGGAACCTTTCCATGGAATAAAGTATGGTCCATGTGGCAATACTCCAAAACAAATCTTTAAAGATTATTGACACCACGGAGGGCTCAGGTCTTACCATGAATCCTCCCAATAGCAGTAATATTCTTACCATCCAGATACCAAAGTCAACCTTCTTGTTTTTATCTCATCCGACTGGCAATTAGGAGTCTTACCTCATACCTGAGACCTCACCTATGGATATTCTTGCCATCTGATGACACTGGTGTAATCTTTAAGTTTTTCTTCAGTTGTGGACTTTTTCATTTCTAGAGAGAGTCCCTACTAATTTCAATCTTCTCAAAAAAAGACTAAAACTTGTCAGTGGACCTCCTTGACCACCTGCAATCTCCTTGAAGCCCCATCTCACATATCAATACCTTGTGGCACACCTCACCCATATAAAGTGAGATTGCCCCCTTCTCTAAGTTTATATGGCATCCTGTATGTATGTATCCTGTGGCTGGCGTCGCTCTTCTGCTTAACAGGATATTAGGTGCTCTTTCATCAGCCAGACTGCAGTATCCATCTTTGTATCTATTTGTCTTGGCCAGCATGGTAGCCAACCCACTGCCATATCCCAATAAATATTTATCAATTCTGATTGATTATGTGAATGCTTCTAAAGACTATTTTTAAAATTTTTTTTGCTTTTACTATTATTTATTCATTTTTTTAAACTTTTTTTTATTGTACTTTAAGTCCTGGGGTACCTGTGCAGATCATGCAGGTTTGTTACATAGGTATACAGGTGCCATGGTAGTATTTTTAGAAGCTGATGGTTATTTTCCCTCAAGCTTATTCCCATCTTGCTTTCGAGTCTATGGAAGAACAGCTTAAGACCTCTCAGTGGTTGTTCCTACCCATCTGGTGGCCTGAACAGTCGAGTTGCAGACCAGGCTTCTGTGGAAGGCTGAGAGCTCCAGTCTTAAGTAGGAAATTGCTGAGTAGGCCCAGGGGTATCTGCAGGCTGAGTAGCAGTGAACTCAAGAGATGCAGCAGTCCAGCTACCCTGAAGTTCCTCCTGGGAATTTCAGCCGCAGCTTGTTCTTCATTTTCAATCTCTTCAGGATCTCTGTAGAAGCAGAGATCAGGCATGACCTCCCATGGGCATTCATGGGAACTTCCCCGGCTGGCATCCATCACATCAGACCTAGTGAGGGGCCTCTCTTATTGTTGTATGGGATGGCAATGTCCACATAGCACAGAAAAGAATCTGTGTGACCCAGAGCAATGGTAGGCAGGTTAACGTAAGATGCCTCTGTAAGAGGCTGGGATCAGAAACCACCAGCAGACATGGCTTCTGGAAGGCTGCCTGGGTCTGGTGTGGGAAGGTTCCAGGAGTGAAGCGATCAGCAATAATGACCCCAGTGGCAGCAGAAAACTTCAGCACAGCCCACTTGCCAGTGTTCCTGGAGGATACGACACTGATATCAGCACAGCTTTCAACAGTGACGATGGCATGAGCCACCATCAGAAGTTTCTCCCAGGTCCTCTTCCGGTTTAGGATGTAGATGCCAATACTTTTCCTTCTGCAGATGTTCTGTTCCATTTGGAAGTCAAGCTTGGTGCCACCCAAGTGAATTCCTGCTGCAAGAAATATGAGGACATCCTCCTCCTTCATGTTCAGGACATCACAGGCTCTGGCCATTGTAAAAGTTTCCCATTAAGTTCTGACGGGAATTCAAAATAATGCCATATGGACACTCTCTGGGTAGCATGGAAAGGCTATTATTATTTTTAATGGACACATAGTTATTATACATAATTATGGGGTATATTGTGATAAGAATAATTATCATATCCATTACCCCAAACATTTGTCATTTTGTGTGTGTGTGTGATGAAAAGAACATTTTCTGAAATATTTTTCTTCCTAGATTGCCTTAGGGCTGACCTTCTCAACATTCTCCTTCAAAAAGAAACAAGCTGTTGGGTTTAGATTGCTAGTGATGAGATATAGTCACCTATTGTCTCAGCCTCAAAATGCTAGAATATCAGTATAGTGCAAATCTTAAAGGAAAACGTAAAAAGGTTTTTATCTTCTTTTAGATTTCTTTATCACATCTTGAAATAAAAGTAACTAAAATTTTGCCCTAAAATGAGACAGGAAAGGTAGAAGAAATATTGAAGATCCATATCTGCTCATCTTTTTGTCTGGGTCCAATATGAGCTACCTAAGGGATATACAAGTAGCCATGGCTCACACACTTTCCAATGAAGGAATCAATTTATTTTTCTAATATAACATTGATTCACTGTTTATTTTAATGAGGTAGGACAATGGTAAAAAGCATAGATTCAGGCAAATTGCTTGGCCCAAATTCTCTTGAGGGATGATTGCTGGATATCAACTACGTCAGACTCACTCCTCTAGACACTGGTTTTAACCACTATCATCTCTTGTCTGGACTGTGATGTGACATCTCTGTAACTTGTCTGTACTCTCCAGCTCCTTTACAATACATTTCCTAAGAGCCCTTGAGTGAACCATTAACATGTGATGGCGCATGTCTCTCACTGGTTCTACCTCTCCAAGGGTTTCCCATCTCACTGGGCATAAAGGCCACAGTTCTATCAAGAATCTATGAGATGATTCGCTCTGTCCACTCTGGCTCCCTGTTGTGTAGCTAATCTCACCTCCTACTACCCTCCTCTCTCCCTTTTTATTCTAGCCATATTTACCTTCTTGGCCTTCCTTGAATGTGACAAACACACTGCTGTGCAAGGACCAGGCCTCCACCAGTCATCATTCCCTTTGCCTTAGGTGCTCTTTCCCGCATTTATTACCTGCATGGCTCATTCCCTAACTGAACCCAGGACTCTGCCTAAGGTCCACATGGACAGAGTTTTCTTCCCTCCTGATTCAATGGATATCAGCCTCTAGTCTCTCAGCCCTTGATCTTAATTAACTATTCACATCTGACATGTCATAGATGCATTTCTATATTTGCAGTGTACTGTCCGGAGCTTCAAGATAACAGGAACGCTATTATCAGCCCCTAGAAGAGGATATGATTCTAGGGACTCAATCAATATGGGCTGATATTTTAGAATACCACCACAAAAAGAGCTTCTAATTCAGTTATGTTAATACAGTGACATAAAATGTTGAAAACTACAGTATGTAAAAGCTAAATAGCACAATAGCTGAATGAGATGCTGCAGAGTAGTGTGGAATTAAGGGCCAGATATACAGTCATTGGCATAGACAGTAAGAGTGGGTGTCCAGGAATGTTTGAGATTATGTTATAGAGGGCCAGAAAGAAAAGTGATTTTCTGTGTTTCTATCTAGGCTTGAAAATCTTGTTCCAAATTGGAAGACACACTTCTGAGGATTGCCAGCAACTTCTGTAGGCTTCCAAAAGTAGTATATGGTCTGGTCATCCTGCCAAAAGCTGACCTCACAGGGTGAGTTGACATAGATGCAAAATTTGCAAGGCTTTCCCGCACACTTTAAGAGGGATGAGCCCTGTTATCAACGTCTTGGGATATGGCCAACATTAACAGAGGGAACCACAGTGTTATGCAACTGAAAGCCTTTGGTCTTGATATACAAGTGGGCAACATCCTCCTTGTTAGACTCCAGGGATTTGCTGTTTTCTTTCACACAATCTAGAAACAGAAAATCTGGAAGCCAGACTGCCTTACACCTACCACTCAGCTGTCTTCAGGGCACTTGTTCTCATAATTACTTGCTTTATACTCCGAAAATGCAAATAAACTTCATTATTAGCAGAGGCAAAACACAGTAATGAAGGTCAATCTACTGCAGACATAGCAAATGTATTCTCAGTCAATAAATTATGAATGATTTAAATGATGTTATACATTTTAATATTTGTATCACTGACCCCAACTTGCTCATGCCTTCCATTCTGATAGATTTAGGTAACATCACGTACTTTTAGGTTTTTGGAAAACAAACCAGGATGCTTATAAACTCAGAAAGATGAAACTGCTTCCAGACAATATAGTTATCAAATAAACTGCATGTACCATAATGACTTCAACACAGTGCTCCACCCACCATTATGACTTCCAGAAAAATTTATCCTATAAATGTCCTAAAGGATAGTGTTTCAAGAGGCTTACAGCTTCCTCCAGGGTGATAATTAAGTCACCTTGCAAACAACTGGCTTAAAGGCATCTTCCCGGTCATTCCTCCTAATTAGAAAAATAAGACTGCTATAGATTCTCTTTCCCTTTCAAGCTTTGCTTATGAAAACATTCACTCCTCTATGAAAAGCTGCATTAACTTTTATGACGAAATATACTTTTATTTGTAGCACAGGCCTTCAGGCTGAAACAAATCCCTTAAGACTGATTTTGCCAGAAGGTAGAATGTCAGAATTCTCAAAGCTTGTTTTCAGGAATATTTAACTCTAGACTATGTCTTCAGATATTATAGATGCCTTGACTTCTTACCTACTGTCACCCTCTGTCTCTAGACAAAAGGAGAACTTAGCCATTGCCAGGAGGAAGGTCACTTTTCACTTTAAAAAAGCTTAGAGGCCAGGTGCAATGACTCATTCCTGTAATCCCAGCATTTTGGGAGGCAGAGGTGGGTCGATCGCTTGAGCCCAGGAGTTCAAGACCAGCCTGGGCAACATGGCAAGACCCTGTCTCTAAAAAATATATAAATGAACCAACAAACAAAAAATTAGCTGGGCATGGTGGTGCATGCCTGTAGTCTCAGCTACTTGGGAAGCTGGGGTGGGAGGATGGCTTGAGCTTATGAATCGGAGGTTGCAGTGAGCTGAGATTGTACCTCTGTACTCCAACCTATGTGACATAGTGAGACCTTGTCTCAAAAAAAGAAGAAAAAAAAGCTCAGAGTTCTTGCTTCAGCAGCACAGTATATAAGGATGAAATGACTCTTAGTAGCTTCTTATGGCCACTATATTTCTTAAAAGCCAGATGCACAGTGGTAAGCTTAGTATACTAATTTTTGTGTGACAAGAGGGAGGAAAGCATATATAATATTCATCTTTGACTGTATTGGCAAAAAGAAATACTGAATAGGTAATAAAACTCTTTAGCTTTAAGGAGCAGGGCTGTGGGTGACAGGGTGTGGCGGACTGAGGAATATAGGTGAGTGTTCTAATGTGGCCTTTTTATATTTCTCAAGTTTTGAATTACTAATTCGAAATTTAAAGAGTCTCAAACGGAGATACAGTCTCTCTTAATAACATTTAACTGCATTTTGCCTTATCGTTGAAATTTTTTGTGATACCACTTGCCTCCTAGGTTTGGTATGCCAGGGACATTATGTAGTATTCATGACTTCCAGAATAACATGATTCTTATGAAAGTAGGTTATTAGATTATCATCATGATAAAAAACCTAGGTAGAGTTTATTGAAAATAAACACCAAGGTTTTAGTCTTGTTATGTTTTCATCAATCTGTCAGCCCCCTTTCTTCTGTTAATAAAAATACACTAGCAATAAAATCTCATTTCATTCTTTATATTACCTATCTATTTATATATATTTATCTATCTATTATCTATCTATTTATCTATCATCTATCTATCTATCTATCTATCTATCTATCTATCTATCTATCTTTCATCTATCTAACTACCACTTAGTGAGAGCCTGCTATATACTGGCTTATATATACCAAGCTTTACATTTTACATATGAAGGAAACTGTGGCTCAGAACATTTAAGAGACATGCCAAAGTTGCTAATCCAGCATGCATGCCTAGCTCTAACTAATTAGAAAGCTCTCACTGTGCCAAGAAGACCACTTTAGCCACTCCTGGGTCATGATTCTATTTGAGAGAAAGTGATATGTTGACTGGAGACACTCCACTGTCAAGCTGCGGAAATTCAGGCAGGTATCCTATAAATAAAAGATTGGAAAGAAGGTCTTCATTTCCTTTCTTGTTCTAATATCCAGATGAGTTATGCTACGTTGCTCTCTTTAATAAAAATAGGTCCTGGAAATGTGTGTTGGAAAAATAGTCTGACTACTAAAGTGTTTATTCAATGTAAGGATAGCAAGAATGACTTATCATTTCCTTTGTATCCCTGAGGCTCTACAACTCTTTCTACTTAGACATCTTAGGGGTAAGGAGGACAATGTGTGAGAGTTGTTTCATTATCTGGGGGATTAGCTAATAGAAAGTATAAGATACAATAATTCTTATAGGAAGATCCTTAATATTACTTCCTTATGCAGAATCAATCAAGTTACTGAATTTTAATAATTGTAGCCATGAGATGAATTCTTCACTGTGAACCTGTCACCAGACCATGAACAAACCATAAAAGACAATAATAGTAAGTAGGACTATATCAAATTAAGCTGTTATAAAAATAAAGAAGAAAGCTACAGAATGAGAGAAGAACATATTTGAAATACATATATCTTACAAATAATTTGTATCCACAATATAGAGATAAACCTTACACATCCAGGTGGGCAAATGATTTGAGTAGGCATTTATCAAAGGAAGATATATGAATGTTGAATAAGCTCACATAAAGATGCTCCAAATCATTAGGCCTTCAGAGAAATGAAAATTAATCACAATGAGATACCACTACCTACCCACTAGAAGGCTGAACTTAAAAATATTAGTAATACGAAATGCTGATGACAATGTGGAGAAACTAGAGCTCTCGTACATTTACTGGAGACAGTAAAATGCAACAATCACTTTGGAATAAAATATGGCAGCTTCTTACAAAGCTAAATGCACACTTAGCATGTGGTTCAGCCATTCCACTCTTAGGTATTCACTAAGAGAAATAAAAATATGCCTACACAAAGATTTGCAGATCAAAGGTCATAGCAACTTTATTCATAGTAGCCAAAAAAATCAAAAAAAAAAAAAAAAGAAAGAATTTAAGTATACATCAAGATAGTATTTCTTTATTTTTTATTTATTTATTTTTTGAGACAGAGTTTCACTCTTGTTGCCCAGGCTGGAGTGCAATGGTGCAATCTCGGCTCACTGCAACCTCCACCTCCCAGGTTCAAGTGATTCTCATGCCCCAGCCTCCCTAATAGCTGGAATTACAGGCACCCACCACCACACCTGGCTAATTTTTTGCATTTTTAGTAGAGACAGGGTTTCACCACTTTGGCTAAGCTGGTCTCAAACTCCCCACCTCAGGTGATATGTCTGCCTCAGCCTCCCAAAGTACTGGGATTACAGGAGTGAGCCACCACACCTGGCCAAAAGGTATTATTTCTATATGGTGAAATATTATTGAATACTAAGAAATTAAAAAGAAACAAAACAAAGCAAAACTCAAAAACATGACACAGAGTGAAAGCAGACATATACAAAAGAGTACATATTGTCTGATACATTTATATGTAATTCCAGAGAAGACAAATCAGCTTATAGTGACAAATAGCATATTAAACCCAAGGCTAGGATTGACTACAAAGAAGCATCAGGGATATTTTGGGGATGATATTCTCTATCTTGAAGACACCCATGGTTATGCAAAGACATATATTTTTCAAGACTCATTGAGTTGTACAATTAAAATAGGTGAAGCTTATTTTAGGTAAAGTATACTACAACAAAATTGTTTTACAAAAATTTCAGGTAAGTTTTGTTCCACAACTAGCAAAAGATACAGATAAAATTAAAAATCAGATGACGGTGGTTATGTTCTAAAAAGGGATTTAGGCGGAGGTACATTATGGAAAAATCAGGATATGATAGATATATTAGTCCATTTTCACACTGCTGTAAAAAACTTCCCTGAAACTGGATAATTTACAAAGAAAGAGATTTAATTGACTCACAGTTCTGCATGGCTGGGGAAGCCTCAGGAAACTTAAAATCATTATGGAAGGGGAATCAGGCATGTTTTACATGGCAGCAGGTGAGAGAGAGAGCAAGAGAGGAAACTGCCACATATAAAACCATCAGATTTCATGAGAACTCATTCACCGTCATGAGAACAGCATGGGGAAACCACCCCCCAATCCCATCACCTCCCACGAGCTCCCCCGCCTTGACACGTGGGGATTATGGGGATTACAATTTGAGATGAGATTTAGGTGGGGACATAGAGCCCAACCATATCAATTGGTGATCAACAAATATTCATTTCCTCCTCTTTTCCAGTTCTTTTGTGGAAAATGTAAGTAATATATTCAAAGGCTGTCAGCTATAAAATAAATACTGAGAAATATATGCAGAAAGACACCATTATGAGTCAGTGGTTAGTCATCTAAGAACAATCAGAGGAGTCTTAAAATATGTAAGCTCTTCTCTCTTATAAACTTTTGATTTATAAGACACTTTTTCTTTACCTTCCAAAGTCTGGAGTCTCTAAATTTTTATTGTACTCATTTGGCAGTCATCATACATTTTCTACATTAGCCATTACATTTTTAAGTACACATTTTTATTGTTCGACTTTGTCACAAGCTTCTAAAAGGCAAGAAGCTTGTCTGATACCTCTTTTTATGGCTGATTTGAACCGAGTAGGTGTTCAATAAAAGATAAACATATTGTTAATGATTATACTGATATTCTTAGGTTTGAAAAATCTTGCCTCTTCGATATTTTTATTTAGTCAAATAATTTAAATGTGATCATATCCATTTGAAGTGAAAAATTCATTTATTTAAGAGAATCAGTCAAGTAATTTAAAGACTTCTCTTTTCTCCTGGTATGTTCACATTCATTTTTTCACTTGTTTAGTCTTTCAATAAATATGTATTGAGCATCTCTCTTTGCCAGGCACTGTGCTAAGTGCTGGAAATATTATTATTATGGAAAAGATTATTATGTGCTCACAGTCAAGAAAGGATATCAAACATAGCAACACGTATTTCTAACAGAGTTGGATAAATTATATCATAAGAGGTACGTGGAAAGGGAGACAGATGATGCCAAGATGTACCATATAAACTTTAAAATTAAATTTTGACCAATCTACTCATTGGCTAATATAAAACTCTGCAATCAAATTTAATGTTATTTAGGTATCTTAATGTAGACGGCCTATAATTGAAACTATAAATAAAAGTTGAGTTACTTTTGGTAATAAAATTGTGGTTGTTATCCTAGACAAAGAGAGTAGTTTCTTTCTCTTCTTGATGCCTAAAGTCAATAAGCCCGTCCAAGACTTAACTCTTAACCCATCCAGGAAATAAGCCTTGTGTGCATAAGACAACCCAGAGAGTCAACAGTGAATGAGTAAACTATGATATGGTTCAAAACTGATCTTTGTGGAAAGTCCACTTGACTATGGAGGTGGTTTTCTTCCACAGATACAAATATTTTGAGCAATTGTGAATGAGAACTTTGCAATTTGGTGTTGGTCTACTTATGTAGTCTTATGCAATTTGATATATGAATATAACCTGCACCAATTTGTTCTCTTTTGCCACAAAAGGAAATAATAACACTTTTTAAAATGTTCTTCCAAGTCCCTAAAGCTTTCAATTCCTGATGATTACATTACCATGGGTGAGTGTATATTTCTCTTTGGCAAAACATAGCTTATTTGTTTATACTTTACCATTACATACAACCCTCCAGCAGTGTCTCATCCAATCAAAAACTCAAATGCTTGTGCTCTCTATTGTCAGAGCTTTTCTACATGATATCTCCTCCCTGAAATTCCCCACTCAATTCCCTCTAGAACCCCCCTTAGCCTAGAAAATCCCTACTTATCCTCAGATCTTACCTAAATTTCGCTTTCTTGGAGATGACTTTCTTGACTGGATCCTTCACACACACACCCAGAGACTAGAGAAGGCTTCCCTTTGTACCTCCTCATGAAACTTACTAATTAGTTATTCATTTTTCTTTCCTGTTTATATTCTGCACCTTGCAGATGGGAAGACCCTGTTTCTATCTTGTTTACGTAATAGGCACCTAATAGCTATTAATAGCCATTTGTTTATTAAATGAAGAAATTTACAGCAATAATGAAATTCAGAGAAATAAGACTTTCATTTTACTAATGAGAAAACCATGGTAAAGTAAAGTGGTTCTTTATTATAAAGTTAACTATCTCCGTTTTAATAACATCCGATTAGATAATGTTGCATTTCCTTACTGCTCTATTGGGTGCTATTATAAAAACTAAGTTCTATTGAGTATGAAAGTTATTTTGCAGCAATATTTGTAATTCCATTTCATCATAATTGAGCATAGAAAAATAAAATTCTATATGAAGCAAAAGGCAGCACAAATTTTCTTAGATACTGCAGTTGCCTTACCTCACATCTCCCCTACTCAGTTTGGCCCTACTCAGTTTTACCAGGCCATTCACAAATATCCCAACTTGCATGCTTTTGTAGGGGTTGACTGAATCAACCCCTATGAAACCAAGTAAACCAAGTAATGCATACTGTATTTTGGTAATATTACACTTTTTAAAAAGTGTGTGTTGCTCTAAAGCTACTTCTTTAAAATATGACACTACCAAAAAATATTATGTATTATTTGGTTTACTCATAAAATTATCCAGTTTGGCATGATCATGATATATGTAAAGTTTTTTTTCATGCAACAGGCATTTACTACCTACTTTCACTTTTAAATGGTTATAAATTCTACCACAAAAGTGTCAGAAAATTTTTCTGAAACTTAGAAATAAGGCAAAAAAAAATTGTAACTATATCCTGATAACTCACAAGCATTGTCCAGATAGGCACAGCTCTGTCCCAAAGAAATTTCTCAGGTTACCACACTGAGAAAGTGTGGCTACTGAGCACATGAAAAGTGGAGAGTGTGACTGAGGAACTGCTTTTTTTTCATTATATTTAATTTTAACTAATTTAAAGTTACATTTAGATAGTCACATTTAAATTGCTAGTGGCTACCTTACTGGACAGCACCGTTATAGAGGAATGCACTTAGTTTGTCTCACATTTTGTTATTAATGAAAGGTGCTAGTCTTTGTAAAATTATTTGTTAATTTGTAGAATTTTGTCTGTTAGATACACAAATAATTTTTGCCTTGCAGAACAAATAACGCCAAAAATTTGTGGCAGAAATATCAGCCAGTTTTATAATATGACTCAGTAATTTTATTTTAACAAATCTTTGTTAAATGGTCTAGATATATATAATTTCTCACATTTTTCTTGAGCCAATTATAACATCTAGTTCCCTCATTAATTAATGTTATACAAAAATTATTCACATATGTACATTTATGTTTGTCTGAGATTCATAATTTGAAAATTATATTTCAGCTTTGGATCCCCTAAAATTCACCCATAGAATTATTTCTGAGGTTTCCTAGAGGGCACCTGGGAAATTTGTTCTTTTACCTTATAAAATGAAAGATGCTAGAAATAATTAGATCTGTTTGGTGGCTTCATATTTACTAATTTGTTTAAGACTATTGCAAGAGATTCATGGAAAGAATGATAAACTCAAAGGAGATGCCCAGACTTTCTTAGGCTGTTTATATAACTAAAATATTCATATAACTATATCAGAAATTATGTGCTTTTTGAAAAGGCCTTGGAGATTCTTCAGTGCCTTCCATAATCTAGTCTTACCCTCAGAGAAAACATTGATTAAGTTATTATGAGAACTTATTAGAGGATCCTTTTTTCTTATATTATTGTTTATCATAAAAATTAATCACAGCCAGTCTCATCAGCAAAAAGATCTCTGCTTCTTGGTGCTTGCCTGAAGTCCCTGCTATACATTATAGGCTAGAACTGCTATCGTGTACAAAAGACAGTTCCAGAGCCTCATAGAAGAGACAGCATACCAAGTACTCTGCAAAGAACAGGCTGTGAGGGATAGGTTTCCAAATTCTCATGGCTTAGACAACTCTCAGACTCTACAGCGGAGTGAGTCACGATCTCCTAGGCTCCTTTCAGTCCAGAAGCAGGCATTTTACATGAAAGCAGACTGCTGACCTCAGATCCAGGGCAAGAAAAATTAATCACCGGGACTAAATGAGCTCATGAGGAAAATTTAATTGTGATTATTTGTCTGGAATACGGCTGGCATTGTTTTAATTTTCTACTTTTAGTAAGCATATAGGAAAACATTTTATCTTTCTTCTTCAGCTATCTTTAACCCTTTCCTTAGCAGATTATGCTATTGTAAACTTAAATGTTCTAAATGGTATCTAAGTGTCACTGACCCACTCAGAATTTGGAAGCAAATATTTTTAGAGTATTCTTACTTTCCAAGATAATAAGCTATTTGCAGAGGATTGACAAGAATCTGTGCCTATTTTTACCAGAGCATAACTGCATAAATCATTGTAGCAATCTAATCTACACTTGGAGTTTCATATTTGAGAAAGACTCATACTTAATCAAGTATGGCAACTCACCATTAAGGAACATATGTGAGTTGATTCAGGACCTGCTTCTAGAGTTCTAGCACAGAGAATAGGAAAGAAGTAAACTTCTGGAAGGCTAAGGAGCTTAGCAAATTTGGGCGGGGTGGGGGGGGCGGCTCTATAAAGGAAGATTTCACCTAAATTTATAGGCACTACAAGCAAAGTCTAATGGAGGGAATGTTTTGGGGTTGTTTTCCTAGCACTAAAAAAGAAGAGCAAGAGAGATCAAGAGCCTAGCCCAAGTTCCTTCTGAAGATTCCTAGACAAGTGAATTTTGTGGCCTTAGTGGTTGCTCAATATTGTAGAGCACTATATTGGCAGAACAAACTCAAGGAGAACTGTACGATTAATTGATGATATTGATGCACCCCTGGAAATAATCAAATTAAACCTGGGCTCTAAAAAGACTTCATTTACAACTGGGCATGGTGGCTCATGCCTGTAATCCCAGTGCTTTGAGTGGGAGAGGCAGGAGGATCTCTTGAGCTGAGGAGTTCGAAACCAGCCTATGCAACATAGCAAGACCCCATTTCTACAAAAGAGTTTTAAAAATTAGCCAGGCATGGTGGTGTGTATTTGTAGTCCCAGATGCTTGGGAAGCTGAGGCAGAAGGATTGCTTGAGCCCATGAGTTTTAGTTACAGTGAACTATGATCATGCCACCATAATCCAGCCTGGGTAACAGAGCAAGACCCCATCTCTAAAAAAAAATAAAAAATAAAAATATTTCATTTACAAAATGAAATGAAATGAATTTGACATGTAGGTCTAGTTAATTGACCTAATCTAAACGATGGAAATAAGGCAAAAGATGAACAGAAAGTTATCTTAACAACACATGGGGGAAACGGCCACTTAGGATTGTCTAAGGGAAGGGATTTTGTTCGTATCAATCACTATTGATTAAAAGTCCCAGATTTGGTGAAGTTACTTGTTTATCTTGCAGAAATATAAATAATTTGTCTGGTGGAACAGAAAATCTCAATACCTTTTATTTTTAATTCAGCAATCTTATATTTGTTTTTAAAATTGATTATTAATATCTAATTTCTTAAATGTGCTCTGAACTGGTCATTATATCTTACTGATATTCTTTATTAACTAATAAGGTAAAGAAAATCTTTTACACATCTTGATTATATATTTCCTGAGAGTTATAATTTTTTCTTTTAAAACGATATTTTAACAAAACTATATTCTGGTACAATAATATCTGGTTGAGAATCATAAGCCACAACTTCTGCTTCCAGAAATGATGTTTCATGACACTCGACTCTGCACCTGGCCACTTGGAACTGTCATCTGTAAACTGGGGGTGTTGGCCAAGATTTCAAATGTCTCTTTCAAACGTCACTCTAAATATCCTAAAACTGAAAAGTTTGAATACATTAACAGAGACAGAATACTATTGAAAGAAATAAACTTGAACATTCTGAAAAGAACTCAAACAGATCTGGAATACACTAAATCTTTTTATTGTAATAACAACTACCATGATCTATTCTAAATGAAAGAGTACCATTTAAATGATTACTTTGCCAGGAGCAATCACTCTTTTGTTGAGCCATTTGTTCTTTAGATAGATAACTTTTGATTTGCACATAAAATGAGACAAGATTTATGTCTTTCCTAGAGTTTTCTTCTTGCCAAGACATAAAATAGGGTCATTGTTTATCAGAGAGCTTACACAGTACTCAGTATGTCTTCCCACATTTTTTAGACTGACAACAAAGTTGCTAAAGATCTGAAATGAAATTTTGATCTAATTTAAATTTAGTCAAATGGAAAATTTTAAACAACTAAAACTTATCAAGAAAAGAAATTGGAATGGTCCGTTAAGGGTCATAAAAATTTCTATATCCTAATATTATATTAAAATAGCTTACAAAATAATTTTTTAATATTGCGAGTAAAAGATGTTGATTGTATGACATTGATCTGTGTCATTGTTGAGGCTTTCTTTTTGTTAGAACCTAGTACATTTTTGTAAATGTTTATGCATTAAAAAGAATGTTTATGTATACTTAGAATAACTTCATTGATTGCAGATTTCGTATTCATCCATTAGATTGAGATTTAAATTGTATTGTTCAAACTTTGTACATTCTTAGGAATTTTTGCCCAGTTTCTGAAAGGACTTTGGTCAAATCTCTCACTATGATTGTGGATTTGTTCATTTTTCTTGCTCTATATATTGCTAGTACATTTTAGGTTAATCATTAGGTACTCACAGGTTCAGTATATACTGAACTAGTGAACTATAACTTTTTATCATTTCATAATCCCTTTAAATTCTAATTTTTTTCTGCTTTAACATTTATTTCCCTACTGTGATTACTGCTATTCCAGCCTTCATTTCATATCTGCTTGTTAGACATTTGTGTATTATACCTACCCCTTCTTATAGTGACATTAATTTATTCCTAAAATCCTTATTTCCAAATTAAATAATCTCAAATGAAAAAATACATATGACTATTATTTCAGTAGCAAAAATGACAATGTTCTTATCCTAATCTAAGATTCTCAAAAGCTTTCACAGATAGAAAAATAATAACAATATAAACAAAGTTATATAGCATGTTAATATGTTCTTACATTGCTATAAGGAATATCTGAGACTGGGTAATTTATAAAGAAAAGTGGTTTATTTTGACTCATGGTTGTGCAGGATGTATAGGAAGCATGGTGCTGGCATCTGCTTCTGGTGAGGGCTCAGGTAGCTTTTACTCATGGCAGAAGGTGGAGGGGGGCCAGCACATTACATGGTAAGAGAGGGAGTGAGAGAGAGGTGGAGCCAGGCTCCATAAACACTAGCTCTCATGTGAACTCAAAACCACAGGCAGAGCACCAACCCACTCCTGAGGTATCAACCCCTGTGACCCAACAACCTTCACCAGGCTCCACCTCCAACATTGAAGGTTACATTCAACATGAGATTTGGAGGGGACACACGTCCAAACCATATGATATATGTAATTTAAAATAAATTAAAAAGAAATAAATGCAGCATGCACATAACTATAGCATGATGAAGATTTATTGTACTTGTCTGGTGAGGAAGACTTGCTAATGAGAGGACATTGGTGGAGAACTGTGCATTTGTTGGAAGGTGCAGTCTTACGTCAGCACCTGTTTTTCAACTTTTCAGAGCTTATGGTTAATCTTTCATTCCAAATGCACCTGAACATAGTCATAAGTCCAGATAACATCTTCCGGGCAAAATAAAGACTAAATACAAAAGCACTTCCTAAATCTATGGAAACAAGTGATGTACGTGACAGACTAAAACGTCTTAAAAGATATAACCTCTTCACTACTGTTTTGGGTTTACCCAAACACAATATACAATTTGAATTATGACTATATAAATTAGTTTTTTAAGATATTCACTGACCAGAAAATATTACACCAAGTAAACAGATGAGCATGACTTTACCTAAAAAAAACTCAAATTATCACTTCTTATTCCATCTTTCCTTAGTGAATTATACCAAATGGAGAAAAAGAGTCTTCAGTAAGTTAGAACTCTTCGAGAGTCATTTAAGGCAAAAGGCATTAAGTGAACACTCTCAATGTGAGCCTGGTCTTAACTTTCAACATTTTTTTGTCCTTTTGTCTTAAGAATATCTCTTTTAAGAAGCCCATAGGTGGGATTATGTTTTAAAAATCTAAAGTGATTAGATGAATTCATTTATAGTACAGGTATTGATCGACTTACGACCTATGCAACTTACGACCATTCGACTTTACGACCACAATTGCTAGCCACGACTCCTCCGTGTCTGGCAGCGCAAACGTTGCCCAGCTGGGCTTACGACAGTGCGGACCAGCTTCCGGCAGCACTACCATCTCCGCGTGCACCATTTCAACTGTTATCCCAGACTCGGTATAGCAATTTGTGTTTTGTGTCTTGGATATCTTTCATCAAGCCCCTCCCAATAAACTTCTTATACATTTCGAAGCAATGGACTCAAACATCGAACGATTTGCAAGGATTGAACGGATGGCGCACGATGTGTTTCATCCGTATCGTGAAATTTATGAAGAAAAAAAGAAACATACATTCAGACAAAGCTCACCATGTTTATGAAAAAACCAACTCCGGTAACCCCAACTGCTGCCTCAGATGACGACATCAACGATCCGCAGCCAAGCACCAGCGGCCAGTCAAATGTTTCGTACATGTTTATATATTTTGATATGTTTTGCAATTGGGAAAATGTTTCTTATGGTATTTTTTACACATGTATTTTGTAATTTTGTATGTTTTGCAATTATTAAACCAGTTGTACTGGTAATGCAGTGTTTTACTTAAACCTGACGAATATAAAAATAAGAAACAAAATGGTGTAGAGATGATACAAATGGCATAAAATGAACAAAGAAAATTATGATATATAACAATAATGAAAGAAAATTATGATAAAATATGACTTAAAGATTTTTATAACATCATTTCACAGTACTGTACATATAGCCTACTCAACTTAGGACCAAATCATGTTACCACCGGTCTGTCGGAACCAATCGTAGTCGTAAGTTGAACACTAGCTGTATCATGTTCTCTGATGGTGGATTTATTTTGTGCTGTTTACTGTTTTTGTTGTTGCTTTGCTTGTTTTTACTATTCTACTTGCCTGCTTTCTACGGGTTAATCAGGCATTAAAAATGCCCTCTTACTCCTTTTCAACAACTTTATAACACTTATACTTGACTTAAGGAAGTCTGACACTAACAGAATTAACCTCCTCTTAAGCAATACAAAGTATTTTAGAATGCTATAAATCAGATGATTGCCCCATTTTCCATGTTATTGTTTCCTAGTAATTTAGTTCCACCTTGCTTTTAAATTTATGCAAATTTTCTCTTGTCATTGGTGTTCCCTCATCTAACTCTAATATATTTATTGAGCACGTAGGCTCCTTTCTATATGCCCTTCTTGCGGTTAAGTGTGCTTAGTATCTTACTTCTGGCCTTTTTTAGGAAAACTCTTGGTCATTAACCCTTAGAATATCATTCCTCTCCTTTTCTCCCTGGTCTCTTACCTCATAATTCTAACTGGCTAAATATTTAAACTTATTCCTAGACTCCTTATATATAAGTTTCCCTTTTAGTTTCCCGAATCTCCTTGCAACAATATTTTTGTATTCCAAATAGCACTAATAAATAGAAACATATAAGTCCCTGTAGACTGTCTCCTTGATGATATAGTTTTCATAGGTAGCTACATCAGTCTATGACATAGCCTATGCAAAAAGCATTTTAACAGTCACATATGTTATCATGAATATAAGAGGTAAAAAATAGCCCATGTTGTTTACTCAAACATTTAAGGTTTCTACTAGTTTTTAAAGAAAAAATCCTGACTTTGTAGGCAGGTTTCCTTTTTGTTTGTTTGTTTGTTTGTTTTGTTTTGAGACAAAGTCTTACTCTGACTTCCCGGGCTGCAGTGCAGTGGTGTGATCTCAGCTCATGGCAATCTCCATCTCCCTGGTTCAAGGGACTCTCCTGCCTCAGCCTCCCAAGTAGCTGGAATTACAGGCGTGCACCACCACGACTGCGTCATTTTTTGTATTTTTGGTAGAGACAGGGTTTTGCCATGTTGGCCAGGCTAGTCTCCTGATCTCAAGTGCTCAGCCAGCCTCGGCCTCCCTACGTGCTGGGATTACAGGCAGGAGCCACCACACCCACCTGGTTTCCCATTTTAATCATTTCCCTTCCATGCAAAGAACTTCCATTAGTATTTCCTTTAGAGTAAAACTACTAGGATGAATTTGTTTTGCTTTTGCTTGATAGTTTTCTCAATTTGCCTCTATTTCTGAGAGATCTCATTTTGCTAGACAGAGGATTCTGGATGGATAGTTACCACAGGCTCCATACCTCAGGGTCTGAGATTGTCTATCCAGCTGAGAGGGGCAAGAGTAAAAAATAACAAAAACTTCACCCCACTGAGGATGCCATTCCCCACTGCCACCCCCATACTAGGGAGGGGAGGGCTGCTAGTTCTTTGCTGATACTTGGATGGAGAGGTCCAAAAACAGTCTAAAGGCTTTTCTGTAGCCTCCCCACCCCTACCCCACTCCCATCTTCTGGCCAGAGGAAGTAAGCTTTTCTGGAGTTTTCTTTGCTGTGTTTGTATTCAAAGCTCTGCAGTTTAGACTGATCTGGAGCCTGTTGGGATATATAGAATATAATAAAAACCCCAGGAAATGCTCAGTCCTCACTGTATTTCTGGCTTTCCTATGAGTCTCCTTGTTCTTATCTACTTTTCAGAGTCCTTTCAGAGACCTTCAAAGTTGCCATATTTTGTGCAGAGTGCTCAGTTGTAGTCAGGGAGCTATAGTGTGGAATGTGATTATTTCACTGGCTAGCTGTTAAGGTGATTTTAATATTCTACACATGAAACAAAACACCATATAAAATAAAGGAGCACTAGAATTTTAAATGGTAGCATAATAATGTGTATTTTCTCACTGGTGCTGAAACAAGATATTTAACTGTAAACAATTTTATCCAAAGATATGCTGTTGCTAAATGCAGTGGATTTTCCTGATTATATTAAAAGGAAAAAATTAATTTATAGTAATGTATTTGATTATATCTAAAAGACAAATCTAAATTTCTTTTAAACAATATACAAATATCTTTATTTAATATTAAGGACTTACACATAAATATTTAGTTTGTTGTCTAACAAATCCTTTACACACATTTGTTTTAATGCATACACTTTTGCTATCTGCCTCCAAGGCATCCCACTACCAGAACCGAAGCTCTTGAAAGTAAGAGAATGGACCTTACCTACCTCCCCTTATTCACCCACTAAGAAAATCCCAAATCATATTTATGAAGTTGAATTTGAAATCAAAGTTAGCTTTCCAAAATTTTCTGTGTCTTAGACTTACATTTCACT
Source organism: Cebus imitator (assembly GCF_001604975.1). Lineage (NCBI taxonomy): Eukaryota > Metazoa > Chordata > Mammalia > Primates > Cebidae > Cebus > Cebus imitator. Next base: position 114,239 of record NW_016107593.1, read on the forward strand.
TTTTACTTTATATATCTGACACTCTACCTTTCTGTGTCAATTAGTATTTAACAAATTTAGATTTAAAAAAAAAAATAGAAACTCTGAGCTGGGTGCTGTGACTTACACATGTAATCACAGCATTTTGGGAGGCTGAGTTCAGGAGTTCAAGATCAGCCTGGCCAACATGGTGAAATTCTACTAAAAATTAGCAGGGCATGGTGGCACACACCTGTAATCCCAGCTACTTGGGCGGCTGAGGTAGGATAATGCTTAAACTCTGGAGGTTGCACTCCAGCCGGGGCAACAAGAGTAAAACTCGGTCTTAAAAAAAACATAGAAACTGTTTTTTTAAAAAATAAAATCTTATTTTAATATAACAATGAAGATGACAGGCCAACACGGATTTTTAGTTATTATTTATTCTGCTGTATCCTTGCCAAAAGGCAAAACCCATTAGCAGTCTAGATATTCTTTACAAAACAGGTGTATTTCAAAACTGGCAATATAATGCTTGAAAAGGTAGAATTGCCCTTACAGAACGAATGAAATTACTGTAAAATTAATGATGCTGATTCACAATTTGAAGGTAGAATTGTTTATATAAAGAAAATTGTATAACTTATAAGAACTTAAAACAATATTTCCTCAAGTATTATTACTGTAGAATTAAATCTATGTGCCCTTCAAAATATGCATAAAATGGACTTTTTGTGTGTTTATTGTTAATCATCTGTGAAATTAGAAATCCACTTCCTAACGGATGGCACGCGTCTGCGTGCGTGTGTGTGTGTGTGTGTGTGTGTGTGTATGAAACCATTTGAAAGCAACTCTGCTGAATATTAGAAAACAGCAGAGACAGTGGTTTAGTCTGTGTGATAGATGTTCATAATGCAGGCTAGTTTAAAAGGCAGGCTGTGGGGAAAATCTTACTGCTAAACACAACGAATTTTTGGGAAACCTGAAAATCAGCAAAAATGGTGTCATACTTCAGTGTGATATTAAAAATTCATTTCAGTCAACCACCTTTTCTTAATGTTGTGGTCATCAGCTTAATGATGACCACAATATCACCTAGATAATTTAAATGCTAAATATACTTTGCAACCCTCAGATTTCTGATACTGAGATTTTATTTAAAATATGATAGGCTATTGAGTAACTTGGGGGAAAGAGTGGGCCTAGAGTCTTACTTGAATTATTATTCAACTTAACATTAAAAAGTAAATTTCTAGTATATTGGACCATGCTTAATGAAAATACCGGCTGTTTCATGTAGAATGAAATGTTTTAAATTAGTTCTGGTCTAACTTTCAGGTCATCTGCAGGTTTCATAGCTGACCTGTCACAAAGTATCAATATATTGGAGCTGTCCTCTTTCACTTTATTATGCAGCAGATTCATCAATTATTTCCATAACAAGTTAGATTCCAAAGAGTTCTTTAAATTTTCTATAAGCTAGTGTTTATGAACACACTGCATAGGCTGTGATAGGGTTTGGCTGTGTCCCTACCCAAATCTCATCTTAAATTGTAATTCCCATAATCCCCACATGTCATGGGAGAGACCAGGTGGAGATAATTGAATCATGGGGGTGGTTTCCCTCATCCTGTTCTCAGGATGGTGATTTAGTTCTCACAAGATCTAATAGTTTTATAAGGTGCTTCCCTCTTTGCTAGGCACTCATTCTCTCTCCTGCTGCCCTGTGAAGAGGTACCCTCTGCTATGATTGTAAATTTCCTAAGGCCTCCCAAGCCATGCTGAACTGTGAGGAAATTCAACTTCTTTCCTTTATAAACTATCAGTCTCGGGCGGTTCTTTATAGCAGCATGCGAATGGACAAATACAGGCTACAAACATTATCTTTCAAAGAACATACACAACTCCTATAAATAAATCCAGTATTGTATTTTTACATGGAATTTCAATAAGGCAAGTAAGGTACGTTAAAGTCATGTAGTTCAATCACTGTTTGGAAACTTGAATCCTTAGTATACTCACCTTAAAATGTCAGCACTCACTCAAAAGTTAATCACTGCCAGAGACAAAAGGAAGAAGAAAAGGAACTAACATTTCCTGGATACCTATTGTTTTCAGTGCTTTACATATATTATCTTATATAACATTCTGGTAACCTTGAAAGGCACTCTTTCCATTTTTCTTTTAAAGAAGTATAGATCACAGAGATAAGTCATAAGTGGCACTCTTAAGGGTTGCCTACACATCTCTCTGATTCCTCAAACCATGTTCTTCCCTCTGCACCACGTTGCCATGAAACATCCCTCTCTGCCACAGGAGTCACCATCCCTACTGAGGTCCACTGAGCTCTCACTGAGATTCCACTATTGGTCTAGAAAAGGTCTCTTATAGTGCCCTAAAGTACAAGTCTCATTCTTCTTTCATGTAACAGCCATTTAAATTGTTAAAGAGATCACAGTCAATTGTCAAAGACAAATCATAAGTAAGAGTCAAGGTTACTGTTAACCATTCTTTTCACCAAACAAAATATCCTCTGTTCATCCTTTGAAAACGTTTGAAACTTCTCCATCCTCTTAAAAACCTCCTCAATATGATTTTTAATGAATCTAGAGCCCTCCTAATGTTAGAAGCCCTGAACACAGAATCACAGGGGAGCCCTCACTGAGTAATAAGTTCTTTTTTTTTTTTTTTGAGACAGGGTCTTACTCTGTTGCCCAGGCTAAAATGCATGGGTGTGATCTTGGCTCACTGCAACTTTTGTCTCCCAGTTTCAAGCAATTCTCCTTCTCAGGAGCACCACCACAGCTGGCTAACTTTTGTATTTTTATTAGGGACAGGGTTTCATCATGTTGGTCAGGCTGGTCTTGAACTCCTGATCTCAAATTATCCACTTGCCTAGGCTTCCAAAGTGCTGAGATTACAAGAATGAGCCAAGGCATCCATCCAGTAATACAAATTATTAGACTGTCACCTCCCATGTTTTAGATACTTTGTTCCCTTTAATGCAGCCTAAGCATGCATTAACCTTTCGAGCAGCCACATCACATTCTCCACTCACATTGAGTTTACTGAGAATTCAAGCTACTAAGTAATTTTCTATATATGTGGTTGCTAAGTCATGTCTTTCTCCACCTGGCTGAATTTTTGGATGCTTCTAAAATTTCTTAAATTTTTCCAGCGTCATCACTATTTTGTAAGACTCAGCCAGTTTTACCTTTATTTTGACATCCAACTTGTGATGTAAATAAAAATTTCCCACATTTCCACACATGATACTCCTCACCACTAAAATCACATTTTAAAAACCAAGTGTGAATTTATAAGAGTATGTTCCTTAAAGAGTACACATTTTGGTCACTATGCCATGGTTCTGCTGCCAGCCAACAGTTGGGTTATAGTCTCATCTTTGAAAATGAATGTTTATATGAAAAAATATATTTATATTTTATGATACGTTGCCTTATTGCTTTATGACATTTACTGGTAGATTAATTGGTAGTGACACTGAAATAATTAAAACAAAGATGTAAATAATTTGGTGTTTTAAATACTCAATTGATTATGAATTAAAATGTGGCAGAGAAATAATTATGCAAGCTGCTAGATGCATACCTTGAAGATTGTCTTTATAAGTTGATGTGTTATTAGGGATTTTATCTGTCTGTTTATCTATTATCTATCTATCTATCATCTATCTATCTATCTATCTAATTATCTAATTGTCTGTTTCTCTCAGAATTACACAATCTTAATAAAATTTTTTATTATTTATATTCAACATGATTACTTATATTCAGGATTACATGTGAGATTAGCAGGCTTCCTGAACTCACATTCCTTCCAGATATCTAATGTTGTATTTGCAATAAATATAAGTTCCAGAGTTGTTCCAAGCATAATAGTTGAATAGATAATAAATTTTTGAAGAAAATGACAAAATAACTACCTTGTATTGTTGATTATTATAAAATCCAATCCCAATACATAGCAATAAAGAAACCAGAACCTAAGTAGATCAAGTTACATTTCCAATAACATGCAGGTGGGACACCTGAAAGCCACAGGTAGCTTTTAGACAGTGGCAGCACAAGGTCTCATAAACTTGAATTTTACTTCCTGGCCTGACTCTTTCCCACTGCTTCTTTTATCCCCAGCAAGAGTCTTTGCTCTTTCCTGATTCTGAACAAGGACACATTTTAGTCTGAACATGTCAATTTGTCTGTGGCTGCCACTCAGGGGGATTCCATTTTCTTTTACAAGATTGGAAAGAAATTGTCCCAGTCAAGTCCAAACCCATTATGCACACTTTCCCCCTCAACCATGCCTCTCTTCTATGCCAGGCTTTTCCATTTTAAAAATTTTAGTTTAGTTTTCTATTTTGACTTTTGTTTGATAAAGTAGCTTCAAATACAGGTAGCTGATAGACTCCAGGAAGTTTTCCTTTGAAATAACGAGAAAAACATTGTTGAACCATTTTGATCCTATGCATAACTGTAGTGTCAAGAATAATAGGAGGAAAATATTTAAAAGTCACACCATAGCAATTTTCTACTTAAAAAAAAATGTATGGCAGTTGATTAGGGGAATACATGTGTGTGTTTGTATGCAGGTATGTATTTCACAGCTGCATGCCTATGAAATGACAAAACCCCAAGCAACTTTAGGTGCGAATTCTCCAAGTATCAATGAAGTACCTTCTTTATCAACAAATTTATCAAAGGACTACTTATCTTTATCAGTTGCCTCTTCTACTTGAGCCTGACTGCTGTGCTGTGCACTATGAAATGCCATGTGCATCTCACTCAACTTCCCAAGAAGTGGATGCGATGGGCTGAGCCCAGTAAGCACAGTCCTGCCAGGGGTTATGTCTAACTTCCTTGGATGTAGTCATCTTACTCCAGCATTGCCTGAGAGGAGCTGCACCATAATCAACACCCATCAACCAGCGTGTTGGTGGTTTCTGGGGAGATGAGCAAAATCAATAGCATCTGCACCTAACAAAGATCCTAGTGGAGGCTTGCTCTTAAAAAGATTCAGGAACAATGCTTTATCTTTCTACTGACTGGAAGTACCAGTCTTTTCTCCTTCAACTCTATGAGAATTCTCTCAAAAAAATTTAAAGAAAGGGGCACAGGAGTGATAAAATAGTCAAATACTTTTTTATCATATGAAGTATTTAAAGGAGTTAGTTCATAAAGTTATAGCACCTCATAAGTCATCATGGAAATTAAATTTTCCCCTAGTGTCATGGACATTCAACATACATCATCTCATTTTGTCTCTTGTCAAAACTCTGTAACATTTTCTCAAATGGGCTCATAAAGTAAAATGCTCATGATTTCAGGGTTTAAGAATGACACAGAATGGATTTAAACTGCAGCAGGTTTGCTTCTAAATCCATACTCTTGCTGAAGTAGCACCATGCCTCTCATTATCTGGCTGTCTTTTTCACCTGGATCTCTGATGGTACATCACTTTTTCAGGAAGTCTTCCAGACAATCCTAACTGAAAATGCCACAAAGCCATTCGTTATCACAGTACCCTCTTTTAATTTTCCAGTTAGCACTTATCAGATATATGCTGGTTTATTTAATTGGCAATAAGTTATAGTAATAACAACATAATTTTAATACCAATGCATTTGGTTAATATTTAATTCCTTGGTTTTTGCCTCTATCCCTTCACAAAATGATGGAAACTGTGCAAGGTGGACATGTCTTGTTTACTGCTGCAACTCTCATACTTGGGATACGGTGAGAGATCAATAAATATGTATTAATGAAAAGAAAATAATCCAAAAATATTAAATGCTGTGTCCAAAAAACCTTACAGTGATTCCAATGTGCAAACTCCAGTGATCACTATTATGTGAAAGAGCAAATCTTATTTGCAATTTACACATCTGTGAAATCATGATTAATATTTATCAACAAGTTTCTTTAGCGTTTTTAACTTCCTCCCTATCAAATAATATATTTAAAAGGAAAGGAGTGAGGGTATATTAATTGTATCCCATGTTCACATCAGTTACAGTGTGTCAGCTAGGAGCTACAAGTTAAAACAATGTTTTGGATAAACTTGTTTATCAACGAATGCCATTAATACATTGCATATGTGTCCTTTACACTCAAAAATTGAATATATTTAAAAGCTTTCTGCTATATCTACAGGATTACTTCTGTATAAATAATATGCAATTCTGGAAGCCACAAGACATTGTCTCTGGAGAAAAAATTCTTCCAAAACTATATGAATAATAACTTTCCCTTTTGCCAAAATCCAACAAAATACATAATTTGTGCCTCCCAGTTCACACAACTATAACTGATGTCGAGATGACACATCTACTCTCATTTTCTTTCCTTTAAGTCTTTTACTTAAGGGGAAATCATAATGGGAAAATCTCAAAATACATGTAATTCCAATTTATTGTGGCATGTGTGTGTGGCCAACAGATTCTTAAAAACTCATATTAGAACTGCAATTATCTTTCACGACAAATAAAAAAGGAACATTTGTTACTTTTCTACATTTCTTTTTTTTAATCCATTTAGTAAACACTGTGTCCCACAGGCCTACCATTGGTCCCTGGATGACTTATTACATTTTTCAGTGGTTCCTACTAGGAGATATCTTTTCTTACTTATGCAGGTGATCAGAAAAAAATTTTTTAAAAAGCAAACTGAAACGCCAGAATAATTTTGCCAATACTTCCTCCTTTATGTTAGCATCTTCTGGGTGGCTTAGTGCTGTAAATGCTGTATTTTTCTATGTGGAAATAATATAAAAGCTGTCTTTTAAAAATGTCTTCCTGAGTACTGTCTTCATGAAAGAATTTTTGTTAGCAAGTATTTTCTGTCTTTTTGGATGGAAAAGCACTGCTGTTGGTGAAATTGATAGAATGAGATTTACTATTTACTGGAACTCTTTCAACTAAAAATAGGCATGTTATAATCCATCTGTTAGAAATGTCTACCTTAATACTACCCAGTAAATCTATGTAATATTGATATTCACCTGGATCTCTTGGGCTGCAAGACTTTTAAAGGCCTTGAGATATCCTCAGGCATCAAACTCACCAGACAATCATGACTTTCACACTCTCAACAAATTCCTTTTAGCCTTTACATTTTATTTCTTAGCTTAAGTCCATTTGTTTGCTAGTAATTCTGAATTTCTGCTAAGCACTATGCCACTTGTCTTCATTTGATTAGATCAAGCCCATGGACTTAATTTTAGGACTTAAATTCAGGAAGAAAGTTCAAAGTTCATGTTCTGAAAAGTGTGTCAAATTCTGAATAAAAATCTACATTCTTGGGATTTTTCCCCCATCATAATTGAATTCAATGAATCTTTATACTCAACATAAAATAAAGGTATTTAAAGTTATTAACAAGACATGTGTAGTGATGAGTCTGACATGAAACCGAAGTTTAAGACTGCAAATCATGATATGATGGGTAGGAATTTTCAAAACTAGTTTTAATTTGAAGAACTGAGTCATCTTTATAGACTTAGAATATAGGAATTATTTTAAAAAGAGAAAGGAGAAAACTTTTGTAACACAAAGTTTATGAAGATATGTAATATATACAAACTTGAAAATAAATTGTAGGTGCACCGACTCAAAAATAAGTTTAAAAAATTACTTTTGCCTCAGAAACTAATGAAAGTTTATTACCACCCAATCTGATTTCCCTAACTTCCTTCAGAAGCAAGTGACTACCTAGAAAAGAAGGTTTTTTCTGCCTAAGAAATGTTATGTAGCAATATTAACATGTTTTTCGATATATTTATTTTATTTGCTAAGAATAATGCAAATTAATGATTACAATCATTCATAATTTTAGTTACATTTATAAAGTATAGGTAGCATGCTTATACAGCAAATATTAGATCAGAATATTCAAAATATAAAAAAAGTTGAAACAGCAAAGTAAAACTTTGTCTCTTTCTCCTTTACATCCTCTGCCCCTCTTTTGTTTGCCAAATAAAGAATTTTAAAGGAACTATAGGTACATTTTCAAAAATTGTATACCTAAACATTTTGAAATCACAGTTAGAGTATTTCAATATATCAAATATAAGGCAATTAAACATATACTTTTTAAAAAAGTATTTTTAAAATTCTTTAACAAACGTTTTTTATTAAAGTCACACTTTTAATGTTGATGCTTTGCATTGTGTCTTGGTTAAATATATTCTTTCCTGAAATAAATTTTGATGGTACTGTTTCTCTTACAATTTTTCTTGAATTGACCACTAGCAGAACTCAATATTTTGTTCATTTATGAATACATTTACCTATTACATTTTGGCATAATATATATAAGTTTAAACTAATTAATGCGGTCAAAACCACATCTACCAATTTGAGAAGGCTTTAAAGTTTTCAAAGAGCCTTGAATGCATAAAACTGGCACCAAGGCTCTTAAAAAGCACCTTCAATTGATTTGTAAAATACTGAAAAAGAATTTTCCATTTCCCACATAAAATCATAATCATAATCATTTGGGTTTCCTAATAGCAAACTAAATCATGCATAATCAAAATTATTTTTGAACAGGAAAAGAGAACCTTAAGATTAGCATTTTTTTTTAATGTTTCTGTGTGCCATCTACTAGCTGTGGTATTGGGTCAGGGAAAAGTGTATGGTACATGGTTAAGAAAAAGCAAACTAGATTTCTCTTCAGTGGCTTTACACTGTGAGGTACCAAATGGCTTAATAGCTTTCTGGCAGTACACATCTATGATAAGAGTATTTGCAGAAATAAAGCAAGCCTAAAAAGACTCCTACACTGCATCATGGCAATGATTAGAAAGGACAGTCTTTGAGCTTTGAAAACAGAAAGCAGAATCCAAGCACACAGTCTGTAGCCTTGAGCAAAATCTCTTTCCCATCCAAACTCTGTTGCAAACGCAGCTTCTCTTGCAAACCCACAGGCTGGAAGAGAAAGCCACAGCCACTCCAAAGTGGAGTTTCAGGCCCATCACTAGTGGTTTCTGTCACTGTCTAGTTGCTTTTCCTTTATGAATGAAATATACAGATGGCATCTCACATTGGCTCTTTCAATGAAGAGGTGGAAGGTCAAGAGACACAACTAATACAGCCAGCACATTAGAGATCTGTGACCAATGTACTCATACCTCCAAATGCCTCCAGACTGCAGCCTCTGGAAATATCTATCCCATTTCTTTATGGCACTGTTGCTTCGATCAGCTGTGGAAATTAACATAAAATAATATAGTAACCCAATAGGTGCTAGACAGCATTTCAGAGCATCATACTAAAGGAACACTAAAGGTACACTGACAGTATTCAAAGCCTAAGTGATAAATAGCAAGTAAATACCTTCTAATCGAACAGAAGGGGGAAGGATGCTGAGCCGATACTGATGCTGCCTGCTCTCTTCCTGTGTAACAGCAAAGGCGGCTCAGTCCCTCTGACAGGCTGTAAAGCGTGGCTGCCTATCGGCTCCTGGGCGGTCCTAGTGCCTGCGCCAGGTTAGCACACAAGGTAGCTCCAGAGAGGCTCCCCTTTTTGGTGATTCTTCTAGTGATCATCACCAAAGATTTTCAGGGATGTCAGCCAGTTAAGCATCAGGGTAGTGGGGTTTAGGTTTGGGAAAAATGATAAGCAGAGAGCTTGCTACTGTTAATCAGACACTGCTGTTGAAACCAAAAAGGATTATAGATGATCTTTTCTGTTAAATAAATGATGCTTATAAAAATATTGAAGCCAGAGAGTTGCTCAAAAGCAGAGTAATTGGATAATATGCTATATTTACTAAAATCCATTTATTTTTTCAATGTTTAATGTGTAACAGAAAAAAAATAAAGTTGGATATTTTTAAAGTCTGATATATTTATATCAGTATTTGCAAAAAGTGTTTGCTAAAACCCTAAAAGGTCCATGTGTAGTTTATGCTGTTCAAAAATATAAAATGAAATAAATGAAAAAACAAACAAAATGAAGACCTCCAGAAATTTATCCTCTAAAAGAGGTGAAACATTCAAGTGCCACTTCATGTAAATGCCAGTCTTCATTTTTCTCTATTCATTCCCCCACTGTTTTCCCCTCATGACATTTATATTTTTTAATTTACTCCCCCACTGCAGTACAGTATCTATAAAGGAATCTGTTCTATTGACTCTTTTCTTTTCTTTCTTTTTTTTTTTTTTTTTTTTTTTTTCTTTGAGACAGGGTCTCCCTCCTGTCACTCAGTCTGGTATGCAGTGGTGCCATCTTGGCTCACTGCAACCTCCTCCTCCCGACTCAAGGAATTCTCCAACCTCAGCCTCGGAGAATTTTGGACCACCAGCATGTGCCACCATGCCCTGGCTAATTATTTGTATTTTTGGTAGAGACAGGGTTTTACCATATTGCTCAGGCTGGTCTCGAACTCCTGAGCTCAAGCATTCCACCCGCCCCAGCCTCCAAAGTGCTGGGGTTACAGGTGTGAGCCACCACGCCCAGACTCTATTGACTTTGATAGAGTAACACCTGGAAGATTGCCCAGCATATAAGACACGCTTAGTAAATATTTATGAAAAGATGAATGAGGCAGTAAGCTGAGAAATTACATTATAGAAAACAGGTACAGAAGTTAATCTCTTAATCGATTAAATTCAATTTAGCATACTTCTCTGAAAAACTACTTTTAATGAGTGACTATGCTAAGTATATGTTTGCCTCTAAGGAGCTTATAATTCATGATTTTTTGAGTCAGAGTCTCACTCTGTCGCCGAGGCCAGACTGCAATGGCGCAATCTCAACTTACTACAGCCTCCCGCCTCCCAGGCTCAAGCGATTCTTGTACACATGCTACAACTGGCTAAGTTTTGTAGTTTTAGTAGAGATAGTTTCACCGTGTTAGTTAGGCTGGTATTGAATTCCTGAGCTGAAATGATCTGCCCACTTTGGCCTCCCAAAACGCTAGGATTTACAGGTGTGAGCCACTGTGTCCAACCAGGATTTTATAATGTAAACATAGAGAAAAATATTAGTGTATGTGTATAATCAAATAATTACATATACATAAGATACTTTCCATAAAATAATGAAAATAAATTGTAGGTGCACCGACTCAAAAATAAGTTTAAAAAATTACTTTTGCCTCAGCTATAGTTGCTAAGGGCTTCTAGTCTAAGTGTTATGCGTATGGAGTGGAGCTGGGAGATTGGGTTTGATAATTCAACCCAATTGATTTCTTTTTTTCCCCAGAGTACATAGAGTTTGGGTGACAGTGGGCAGGCTGGTACGGAAGGGACTAGAAGGTGGAAAGTTAACTCTAGTAACACTGGTTAGCAGAGTAAATATAGGTACTAAGACGGGTGAAGAGAAGGAGCACAGGTACAGGTATGTGGGCACTGTGGGTCCTGGATCAAAGCCTCACATTGGCAGGTAGTCAGGAGAGTGTTCTCCTCCACCAAGAGATGGTTGCCTTCCAGAGCAAGGAGGGCAGCTCATACCTTGTGGTCCAGGCATTCAGACCACATGATAAGGTGTGGCAGCAGTAACAAGGTATATCAGCCCATAACAAGGTGACGTGCCATTGAGGCTGAGGCTCAGGGCTTCTGCAACCAAAAAAAGAGGGAGAGAAAAAATCAAGGTAAGACTCTTGCTTTGGAAAACTCAAGCCTGGGGTTTCCCATGGGAAAAGTACAGATCAAAAGCCATGGGGTGAGACTGAACCCAACCACAAGGGACACTGAGGTTTTATATGATCTAAGGATCCAGAAATCAATCCGCTTGTCATCTGCAGGTCAAACAGCTGTGACTGTGGTTGGAGAAAAACTCCAAGGCTGGAGAACCATGTTGACCACTAGAGTCAGGTGAACTCAGAGTGATTAGTAATCAATAAAAGAATGCTTTGTCCAGCCCTGAGGATTGTGATTTGCTTATCCATTGCACTTCTTTCCACTTCTTCCCAATTCAGCATGTTTTCTGAAATGAGACTTTTTCTTATTTTTAAAAGAAGTTGATCAGCAGCAAAAGACACTAATGTACCCTCGATAGATCCTTGTTACTACAAAGTGGTGCATGGGCTGGACTGTAGCAGGGGAGTGGCTAGTGGGTGAGGGAGGCAATGCCCCCTTATTAAGCATTTCACTGTAGTTACTGATTTTTATAATGTTGGAGAGCTCCCTAAGAAATAAAGCACTATGTCCATGATTGGGCTTCAGACACACACTGACTTGACATCTGTGCGATGACTCCAGGTGGAGGGAGGAAAAGTGGGGCTGCTGAGAGACATGTCACCATAAATCAGAAGGATTCCAGCATGAGGAAACAGATCTCACCACAGAACTTGGGGGTAGAAGGGAGTAATGGGTTTCTGTAGAGCTTTGTGACTGAGATGGACATGCCGGTAATAGAAAAAGACTCCATACAAGCCGAAAACACAAAGATACTGCAATGGACTGAATATTTGTGTCCCCCCAGAATTCATATGTTGGGATTCTAACCCTTATGTGATGATTTTAGAGTGCGGGGGTTGTTGAGGGGTGATTAGGTCATGAAGGCAGAACCTTAATGAATGGGATTAGTATCCTTATAAAAGAGATTCCCAAGAATTCTCTCACCTGCTTTCTGCCATGTGAGGATCAAAAGGGAAGTCAGCAGCCTGCAACTTAGAAGAGGACCCTCAGCAGAACCTGACTGTGCCGGCACTCTGATCTTGGACTCCCAGTCTCCAAAACTATGAAAAGAAAATGTGTATTGTTTATAAACCACCCAGTGTATACTTTGTTATGGGAGCTTGAATTGACCAAGATAGAGACCTCATAAACTCTGTAATATTTCGGCCCTAAGAAAACTTCAAATGTGTGGGTGCTGTTATCCTCTTCCCTTTCAGTCTGCTTGACTCTCATAGTTGTGTGAGATTCAGTACCTCGAATAATCATTGGGGACCCTCAACAGGCCATTAACTGCTGGTTCTGTAGGGACAGCTGTGTCACAGTGCCCAAGTTAGTAAAGGGTGGTGCTGATATCACAGATCTTGGGCTCAACTTGCCAAAAGCCGATGGTGACTATAAGAACAGTCACTTGGACCAGTCTATGGCTTTTCAAGATGATCTTAAGGTGAAGGACATAGTAAGGAGCTGGAATTCGTGGATGAGCTGGTGAAGGAGGGCTCAGATCCTATGAGATTGGTTATCAATTTTATGTAGCCTTATTTGTACCCACGTGCTAGTGAATTGTGGCAGTCAGGTGCCATATGCAAATGTACCTGTTATAGAAACGTGTGGGATAATCACTGACTTTGGGACTATAGACCTAGATTAAAACTAACTCTTTGTGTGTCCATGTAGTTGAATAAATACTATTCGATAGCCCTCTTGTAATGACCCCAAGTCAACTATATTTAAAGGCCTAGCACAGAATAGCTGCCCATTACAAAAAGAAAACCACTGGGCAGGATGGCTCATGCCTGTAATCTCAGCATTCTGGGATGCCAAAGCAGGTGGACCACCTGAGGTCAGGAGTTCGAGACCAGCCTGGCCAATATGGTGAAACCCTGTATCTGCTGAAAATACAAAATTAGCTGGGTGTGGTGGTGCATGCCTGTAATCCCAGTTACTCAGGAGCTGAGGCAGGAGAATCGCTTAAACCCAGGAGGAGGAGGTTACAGCAGTGAGCCAAGATCGAGCCATCGCACTCCAGCCTGGGCAATAAGAGCAATACTCTGTCTAAAAAAATAAAAAATTAAAAAAAAAAAATCAACACTCTACTATTAAAAAAAAGTATTTATTTTTTAAAAAGGAAACCGCTATATTTAGTAGCATAAAGCCAAAAGTTACCCCTCTGGAGATGTGCAGCATTGATAACAGCAATGACTTTCAAGCTTCTTTCACTTTGAAACTTTACAAAGTGAACCTGTTTCCTCATAAGTATAACCCAGTAATAATACCTCTGTGAAGAGTTTGTTTAGGATTAGATAGGATCATTCATGCAGAGTGCTTAGCATGAATATTCTACACATGGATCAAATAATGGTTAAATAAATTGTGGTGGTTATTAAAAACCTCTTGAAGGTGATACAGGAGGAGGGCAGTGAAGAGCTTGGTAGAGAAAGGCGGGTCCCTGGCTAGGGCTCTACCCCCACAGACCTAGGTGAGGAAGGACAAGCATTTCTGCTTTTGTGCCCAAATGTTGCATTTTCCAAGACCACCTTGGCCTACCATGCCCCCATCCTAGGCCTATAAATAGCCAAGACCCCAGCAAGGCAGAGACAGGAGCTGCTGGAGGGCGAGAGGAACACATCAGTGGAAGAAGACAAGCTGCAGGACATCGTGAGGACATGGAGGGAGCATGCCAGTGGAAAAGCACACTACAGATGCCGGTACACTGGCAGGCCAGCCACCAGCAGGACAAGGCAGAGCCTGGCCTGGGCCGAGAGGCACAACTCCAGGGGAAAACTATCTCCCTTCTGTCTCCCCTATCAGCAGAAAGCTATTTCTTCTCAATGAAACTTTGCATATTCTCCAAGCCCACATATGATTGGATTCTCCCAGTACCTCAAGGCCAGAACCACGGATACAGAAATCCCTCTGTCTTTGAGAAAAGGTAGAGGGTCTTATTGAGCTGGTTAACACAAGCCACCTATAAACAGCAAATTAAGAGAGCACCCTGATAACACATACCCACTGGGGCTTTAGAAGCTGTAAACATCCACCCCTAGACACTTCTGTGAGGTTGGATCCCCACAGCCTGCTGGTCTGTATGCTCCCCTAGAGGTTTGAGCAGTGGGACACTGAAGAAGCAAGTCACACCCCCACTGCATGCCCTGTGAGGGGAACAAGGGAATCTTTTCCATTTCAAAAGCATTTAAATGTGAATCATGTGCTTTCTGGATTCATGTAGTAAGAGGAATTTTGTATCTCAAAGCAAGTGTGTCACGCTTTCCATGATCTGGAGTGATCAAATGCTTAGAATAATAACACCAAGTAACATGACTCATCTAAGAAAAAGATATGAGATGAAACTATATTACATTATATTATATTGCAAATGCATTTCTTACCAGCCCCACAATTCTTTTAAATATTTGAATTCCATAATATATTCAACACCTTGTATGACTATGTTATTTGTATCAACACTGAGAATAATTCGTATTTGTAGATAGAGTAAAGCTCATTTAAGGAAACTTCAATAAATTGTCATTGCCACCACTTTTGCTACACCCTTAGTCCCTATGCCCCTAATTTTAACTGACTCCAATCTGCTCAACAAAGCATTTTGACTGATGTCCACACATGCAGAAGGCTAGTGTTTACTTCCAAGCATGTCCACATTCTTCCTCTCTCAGTACTTGAGTTGCACACAAACCAAGATTCATTAATGTATAGTACCAAATCTGTTACTGTTGGAGGTACTTTTAGTGTAAGTATATAATTTAATTGAAAGGTGTTTACACTGATAAAATATGAGTGCAAAAGAGAGTTATTATTTCTAAGAAAACTAAATAAGTGTAATGCTTTGTAACAGCCAGATAAAGATGAGTTGCTAAAATAAATTGTTAATCAGATATGTGCCAAAAATAATCTAGAAGATTGAAAGTAAATTTTATGGTGTAGTGGCTCACGCCTGTAATCCCAGCACTTTGGGAGGCTGAGACAAGTGGCTCACTTGAGGTCAGGAGTTGGAGACCAGCCTGACCAACATGGCGAAAGCCTGTCTCTACTAAAAATACAAAAATTAGCTGGGTGTCGTGGTGCACACTTATAATACCAGCTACTCAGAAGGCTGAGGCACAAGAATTGCTTGAACTGGGAGATGGAGGTTGCAGTGAGTCAAGATCGCATCACTGGGCTCCAGCCTCGGCAAGAGTGAGATCTAGTCTCAAAACAAACAAACAAAAAGGATATAGACTTATATATTCAAATGGCTTTGCAAGGGTTTTGTGTTCTTGCTCCACTTAACAGAACTAAAACTAGGAATTATAGACACTCGTTGATACTCACACATACTTAAAGGAAAGAACTTATCTTCATTGTAAAAGAGTGGCAAATAAGTTAACATTATATATTTTTAGTTGGGGTAAAAGATTTAAAGTATATGTCTTACGCTTTCTAATGTAACTAGCATTTTGAAAACATAACCAAGCTGGCATCCTGATCACATCAAACTTCCCTTGTAATACATCATGTGCTTGTTTGGATACAACTTTGGTAGCCTTCCCGTCCTGAACCAAATTAAATATTTATAATGGCACAAGAAAAGGACTTACCATGGACCTTCCTTCACTGTATGTAACAGAAATTAAAGCAGTGTCATCTAACATAAGTGCTTTTAATCACATAGCCCAGAGCGCCTTTGCCAATAGGCTAAGTAGAATCCAGGAAATGTACATAGACAGGAGAGCTCTACACAAAAAATTCCTAATCAGTCTGAAGGATTTATACCCAGTTTGTCTGTATATTTAATGACATGTAAGGTATGCTCCACCAAGGAAAGGTCACCTTGATAATATCTTGAAAATACATTCTCTAAAGTCTGTGAAAATGAAGACCAAAAAATGGCCATGGATAATCTGATCAGTTGCCATCAGTGACTTTTTCATTATTTACATGACAACAAAGCCCCATTATGAGAAACTTCATAATAATAAATATTTGTTTTAATTGTTGTAAAAACATGATGGAAAATGAATATGGTTATGTTAGCGGTGGTGAATCCATACAGGACTGCAGCAACCCCAATTCTTGCCACCTCAGAAGAAAGAATTCAAACGAGGGGTCATAAGGCAGAGTGAGAGACCAAGGCAAGTTTTAAAACAGGAGTGAGTTTATTAAAACGTTTTAGGGCAGAAATGAAAGGAAGTTAAGTACACTTGGAAGAGGGCCAAGCGGGCGACTTGGGAGATCAAATGCAGAGTTTGACCTCTGACTTGGGATTTTATATGTTGGCATACTTCTGCGGTCTTGTTTCCCTTCTCCCCTGCTTCTTCCCTTGCAGTGGACTGTCAGTGTGCACAGTGGCCTGCTAGCACTTGGGGTATGCAGTGTGTTTGCTGGAGTTGTACGCATGCTCACTTCAGGCGTTTTCTCTTACCAGCTGAATGTTCCTAGAAGGAACAGTTAAACTTCATCCCTTCACCTCTTAATGAGCATGCTTGAGCCCACAAGCCCAGCTCCTGAGATCTTATCAGGAAGCTATGGATCACCAGTTTCAGGTTTTTCTATTGGGAGACTGCCTTTCCCTGGCACCAGTGGTGACCAATTATTATTTTAGAGAAACTGTGTAATAATTGCTTGACTGTCATCACCGGATGGTTGCCTGATATTCCCTTGGGCACAGAGGCTCTCCTACCCTGCTCATGCGTGACTGGCACCTCCTATTTTATAGCAATAATTAGTTAATCTACCTTCCAAAACACTTTCTCATCGTTACTGAATTATTTGTTAAAGGTGTTGAAGTTATTTTGTATTCTTCAGAATTTTCATGATTGCAGAATAATTGCTAAAAGCTGTATAGTGAACATGCCTTATTGCTTCTTTACAGCTAAGCTTTTTCTTGTCTTCACAAGAAGCTACAGCAGAAAGTTTCTGGGAAGACCCCAGTTTATATTTCTACCATTTAATGTAGCTGGCATTCACACTCTTAGAAAGGGCTAAATTGGAGGTCATTATTAAAAGAATTCTCCACTGGGTGCGATGGCTCACTCCTGTAATCCCAGCACTTTGGGAGTCCAAGGCAGGCAGATCACTTGGGGTTAGGAATTCAAGACCAGCCTAACCAACATGGTGAAACCCCATCTCTACTAAAAATACAAAAATATTAGCCAGGCACAGTGGCATATGACTGTAATCCCAGCTACTCAGGAAGCTGAGGCACGAGAATCGCTTGAACCTGGGGGGCAGAGGTTGCGCTGAGCCAAGTGCCACTGCACTACAGCCTGTGTGACAGAGAGAGGCTCTGTCTCCAAAAAAAAAAGAATTGTGAAGTTTTTCTTTTAGCTGCTGTGAGTTTCAATAAAGGAAGCCTTTTTGTTCCATCTGTATTCAATCGCTGTCCCAGTTTTCTGAAAACTTGGAATGTGCTTTTGTGGTTTAAAAAGTTAATTCACAGAAGAGCTTGCACATCTGCTGAAACAAGGTGCCCTCAGTCTGCTCATCATACCCCATGGGATGTTCCAATATTGCTGGTATCACTAAAATGAGATCATATGAGAAGATTTCATAAGAGGAAAAATTCATTTATTTAACATGTATTTATTAAGTGCCTACTATGCTTCCAGCATTGTGTTAGGCACTGAAGATCTGAGGATGAACAAAGCTATGGACAGTCTGTTTTCATGGAGCCCATGGTCTGCTGTGGGGGACAAACATCAATCAAGCAATATCATCGTGAAATTTCGATTACAACCTGAGGTGAGGGCTTGAAGTAAAGGAAAATGAATCTTGAAGGCAATTGACAATAGAATCAAATCTATCTGAGTATAATGAAGAAGGCTACGCTTAGCAAGTACATTTGAGCTGACATTTAAAAGATGAGAAAAAGTTAATTAGGTGAAGAAAGGAAGGCAAAAGAGGAAAACTTCTGAATCAGTAGCTTTCAAACCTTCTTGTAACCACAAATATATACCAAATATTTTAAATTATAATACCCATGCAAACATATATATATATACACACATATATATATATATAAATTTTAAACAAAACTTTTACAATGATGCTAACCCTTACTACCTGCAATACACACTAATTTTTTCTATTCCTTTCAATTTTACTTTTAAAATTTAGTTATGGTTTATTAATCTGCAGTTAAACTGAAAAAAATGATATTCAACTCCCACTTTAGTATCAGGAACACAAAACCTTAAAACACACACACATACTCTTTCACTTGTATAGCAGTGTTCTCACAGGTGTCTTTACTAAAATGCATTCTTTAGTAGCTATCTATTAATAGCATTCTGTTTTATGAATGTATTATAAATTAACAATTCCTCATTATTATATATTTTAATCTTTGCCACCATCCTAACAATGAAATTGCTGGATCAAAGTATATATGTCCCATGTAAAGAGTTTAAGCGTGTGGCCATATTTCCTTTCAGAAGGTTGTACCAATTGATATCACCACCACTATTCACAGCCAAACTTCTGGAAAGAATACCTCCAAATCCAATCCTCTGCATGAACACTCTGAGCACCTCTTTGTGATCCTTTGCCCTGTGTAGTCATTGCTGTTTAGTCATAGTGAGAATGCTTCATTTCCTTGACTTCTCCAGGCCTTTGAGATGACTGATCCTTTATTCTGGCCCTCCAGTTTTCTGCTTTTCCTCTGTTCCTTTTTCTTCTCAGCTGTTCTTCCTCCTGTATTCTACTGGTGGAAATTTCCCAGGAATAGGCCTTGGCTCTCTTTTCTCTTGCTACTCACATCTGATCTTTTCTCACACCAGCTTCTTAGCAGCCTACCATCAGTCTCCTCCTCCCTCTGGCATATTTTACCTCTAGACTGTACCACTGACGTAGCCTCCTTACTGCTTTACTTCTTACAGTCACATCTTCCTCAACTTTTTTCTTTACATACTTGTGCCACAGTAAGTTTTCTTTTTAAAAAGTTCTTATAATCCTTTGGATATATACCCAGTAATGGGATTGCTGGGTCAAATGGAATTTCTATTTCTAGGTCCTTGAGGAATCACCACACTGTCTTCCACAATGGTTGAACTAATTTACACTCCCACTAACAGTGCAAAAGTGTTCCTATTTCTCCACATCCTCTCCAGCATCTGTTGTCTCTAGATTTTTTTAATGATCGCCATTCTAACTGGCGTGAGATGGTATCTCAATGTGGTTTTGATTTGCATTTCTCTGATGACCAGTGATGATGAGCATGTTTTCATATGTTTGTTAGCCTCATGTATGTCTTCTTTTGTAAAGGATTATAAATCGTTCTACTATAAGGACACGTGCACACGAATGTTCATTGCGGCACTATTTACAATAGCAAAGACCTGGAACCAACCCAAATGCCCATTGATGATAGACTGGACAGGGAAAATGTGGCACATATACACCATGGAATATTATGCGGCCATCAAAAACGATGAGTTCGTGTCCTTTGTAGGGACATGGATGAACCTGGAAACCATCATTCTCAGCAAACTGACACAAGAGCAGAAGATCAAACACCGCATGTTCTTACTCATAGGCAGGTGTTGAACAATGAGAACACATGGACACAGGGAGGGGAGCACTACACACTGGGGTCTGTTGGGGGGAAATAGGGGAGGGACAGTGGGGGGTGGGGAGTTGGGGAGAGATAGCATGAGGAGAAATGCCAAATATGGGTGATGGGGAGGAAGGCAGCAAATCACGCTGCCACGTGTGTACCTATGCAACAATCTTGCATGTCCTTCACATGTACCCCAAAACCTAAAATCCAATAAAATAAATTTTTTAAAAAAGTTCTAATTACCTTAATGCCCAATGTATTAGTCTGTTCTAACAGTGCTAAGAAAGACATACCTGAGACTGGTTAATTTATAGAGGAAAGAGGGGTTTAATTGACTCACAGTTCCACATGGCTGAGGAAGCCTCACAATCATGGTGGAAGGAGATGGTGGAGCAAAGTCAAGATTGTTGAAAGTATAAGGAAAGTATCTTACATGGCGACAGGCAAGAGAGCTTGTGCAAGGGAGCTCCCATTTATAGAACCATCAGATCTCCTAAGGCTTACTCACCACGGTGAGAATAGTATGGGGTAAACAGCCCCCATGATTCAATTATCTCCACCTGGCCCTGCCCTTGACATAAGGATTATTTCAATTCAAGGTGAGATTTGGGTGGGGGCACAGCCAAACCATATCATCCTGCTCATAAATCTTCAATGAATTTAGATTGCTTACAGAATAAGTTAAAATTCCTTTAATTAGTTTTTAATACTCTTTAAATCATCCTCAACTTGCCTTTCTGACCTTAATTTCCTTTACTAGTCTGTTTGCCAAACTCTGAGCTTTACCCAAGTTGAAGTCTGTTTGCCAAACTCTGAGCTTTACCCAAGTTGAACTATTACCTAACCCAAGTTGAACTATTCCCTATTCTCCAATATGCATTTTTAAGCCCTTATATATTTGTGGTGCATTCTATGTGCATAAGATGTCTTTATACCATTTACCCTAATACCTGCTGCTCAGTCATTCAAATCATACCCATTCTTCAAGGCCTACGTTGAAAGTTATTCATTTACTTTTGCTCATCTCATCAGCCAGAAAATGTTATTTCCCTTCTACCAGGTCTCCACAGTAGTTCTATTTTGTCTGCACCTGTCATATACAATATTTTCTTACAGTGATTCCTAAAAGTATTTTATCTTGCTGTTTATTTTACACTACATTACTATGTGCTTTGAGCCTTCTTTTTCTTTGAATCTTCATTGTGCTGTGGCTTCCACAAGATAGAGAAATTAGTACTGAAGAAATGACTCAGTGAATGAACTGATCATTACCCTAAAAGAGGATAGAAAGTATTAAGGTAGTTCAATACCTTGTGATTTACGGAACATTGAAAGAAAAACCAGGGAATGGTACATTCAGGCCTTCAGTAGTATTGCATAACCTATTACATCAATGCTCCTACAGCTTACTCATGGAAAAAGAGGTAATTATTAGCAAATATCCTTACCTTTTAATACATCAAAGCACAGTAGTAGCACTTCAAGTCAACCAGGGACAAATCTGTTTCTTTTAAGTATACTTCACAAGGGCAGTTCCTACTCATCCATCTCACTGAATAGATTATCTGTGGTGTGGGACCGACCTGCCCAATTGAGAAGCAGTGTGGACTTCTCTACTCTAATTCATTACATTTGACACTAACTAGATCATGGGTTTTGCCACCCCTTTATAGTGTTAAAGACTTGTTTATTTGCAAAGTTCCAGATGACAGAGGGACAAGAAAAGTATACTGTTAATACTTAATATTATCTATGGACTATAACTGAATTCGATGATAAAGAAGACTTTACTATTGGAGGAAGTAAAAACTTCCCTGCCAGAGCAGATTTAGTATGTTTGTGCATTTTTAGCTGAACATTGGCTTTATTTTGATTCTTTTGTAAAGTGTGGAGAAAAAACCATTTGTACTGCAACCTATTTTTTTCTAGGATCATTCATTGTCCTGTGTGTAACCTTTGGTAAGTTATTTCACTTCACTCGAGGCTTCTTTTTCCCTACTAGTAAAGTGAAGGGAGTCAACTAGGTGGCATCTGAGACTCTTTCCACCTCTAAGCATCTGGATTCTATGCCATCCTACGTAGAGAAGGAAGGACAGCCTCTTAGATAGACATTCTAAACCCACCACCAAAAAGCCTATGTTATGCCATGTGGCTGCCACTGGAAGTTTTTGTGTTTGGAAGATCTTTTAGGACACCTACCTCCTTACCCAAAACTGCACCCTCATTATTCAGTGGCTTATACAGACTATGTGTGCTGGGAAGGCCCTAAATCAGCATCCCGGGGAATTCAATTTACTTAGAAGCCACTGAGCTACAAAAGGAATTTCTTAATATGAAAAATATGCTGTTTTCTGTTCAGAAATATCTTAGAGTTCAGTGTTCTGGCAGCAAAGTAGATACCATGTCCTGTTCAGAAGCATGAATTGATGAATTCATGAAGCCCACCTTTTTCAATAACTCTGTCAGCATCAGTCACGTGTTTTCCATGAATTTTTATATAATCTTTCTTTTTACATTTATGTTTCCGATAGTACAATTTCAGTGACTTTTCTGAGAGTCATGATTAAATCACCTTTGTTACAGTAGTCATCAGACCAGGACAGCCCTTTTTGCAAGTACCTGTTCTCCCCAGAATGCATTCGCTTATTTTCCTCATACTTCCAACAATCTTGACTGTGTGTACTACCAGAGTCAGCTTCCTATCATATCCTTCCTTGCACAAAACTTTTAGTGGCTAAATTATAATAATGGTAGGTATATCATTACTGAAAAGGATCATAGAAATAATTTAGGTAAATCCCTTCATATTATAGTCAAGAAAACTGAGGACTAAGAGATTTAGTAGCTTAAGGTCATTGTATTAACCTGGGTTTCCTAGAAAATATTACAGACCTGAGGCAAGGCTTAAATACTAATGCTTTATTGGGAAGGAAAACCCAGGTTGGTAAGAATTTTTAAAAGGGTGAATGAGGAGGGCAAAGATAGAAAGCAAATGCACAATAATGCATTATCCAGCTGACCACTGATACCCAGAAAGCTCAAAGGGAGCAAGCTGGCCACTCCGCAACACATGGGCTCAGTCTAGTAAGAGAGCTCCAGACATCTGTACCATGCCTCAAAATAGTAGGTCAGAGCAAGGAAGAGAGGATTTACTGCTGGATCCAACCCGTTTCTCTTTCTATCACTCCTTGAGGTTTACCATGAAGGGAGTTTACTCCCATACCTCCAGGTTGTGTCACCTGGTCACTTCAGCATCTTCTGAAAAAGACAAATCCCATACCCTATGACGTGTTGCCTAGAAGTATTGATAGGAACCAGAGGCTCTGGATGCAGCACTGGAAGCCATAGGTAACAGAAACACTAGAGCCCAAATAGAGTTGGTTTCTGTTTTAACTGTCAAAGCAGAACAAACAGCTGAGTGTTTGAGAGACAAGTAAACCCAAGAACAAATTGAAGAGGGCTCCAATATTGCCAAAGAGCTTCATAGTAGCAATGTCCACTATCCTTACAGTAAATTTAATACTCAGAAGAACAGCCAAATTTTTCAGTGTCTTTCAAGATTCTCTATCATTTAAATTTGCCTAATTTAGCTTATTGCAGCTACCCTGCTTTAGCTACCCTAATGTGAATTAACATCACCTGCCTGAAAACAACTCAACCATAAGGACTGAGAACTAAGAACACTTGTGTCAATGATGACTATTTGTTCTGGAAAAATGCTTGTCCAATTTTTTTAAAGTGTCTGTTTACATTAGAAAATTAAATCAATATTTTTAAAGTCTCTGTTAACATTAGAAAATTCTTGCAAACCCATCTGTCCAGGAAAAGTTTGCTCATCTGGGCAAATAGCTTGCTTATAAAACAACAATTGATCAACATTCTATTCAAGACCATCCCTCAATTGATCTACCAAACCCAAAATGCTATATCACAAACTTTACCCAACTTTTGTCTACCAACTTGAAGGATCTATTTTAAATCCTGGTGTGTAGATCACTGTCTTTTGAGACAAACATTTTATTGACTCTGTTGCCCCCAAAATCAACCAAGAGATAAGCACTTATATGTGTAGCAATTCAGGTATAAATGTCCAATTAATTCACAGGAACAAAGAATCATTGCCTGAACCTCCAAATAAGGTCAGAAAAACCCTAATATAAAGGAATAGAGTCAACTACCCATTCAATTCTAAAAATTCAAAATGCCACAAGAAATGAAAATTAAAAGAAAACATACCTCGTTAGAATTATATCATTATCACCCAATTTTGTTGTGCATATTCTATTTTATTGCATAAACTCATATTTTATATGAATTTCCTCTCTATTTATAAAATAGTGTCAAATTTTTCCTCAAAAGTAGACTGAAGTGAAAGTCAGCCAATTCAGCGAAAGCATCAGGCTCTGAATTATTTCATCATATCTGCAGGTTGATTTGTCACAGACATTTAGTCATGGGTTTTGATCATTGTGCCACTAGTAGAAGCACTCTCTCTATTGGTCTTCAGCCATACCTCCTAAAGAATTTTTCACACTACAATGTTAAGAAACATCTTTTCTGTAGCAACTCTTCTTTGTCCACTGAAAGTTATATGTGTTAGTAGGACACCAATAACATAATTTAAAAATTGCTACCTAAGGTGGGGTCGTGGTGGGTAAGCTCAGGCGAAGGTATGCACCAGGAGACAGCTCTGTTTCTTCATTGAATCTTTCCTTTGCAGGTCCCATTCCCTGGTATTCTGAGAAAAGCTCAGAATAAAATTTAAAACCCTAACTATAACAATAAAAGATTTATTAAAACTATTTCTTATTTATATTTGTATAATCATGTAGCTTGGTAATATGATAAATATTAAACAAGTGGCTCTGATACAAACGCAGCATTGATTCAGACATGAGAGAAAACTGCCTAAGAAGGATGTGTGGGATGAGTGGGTGGAGGTGCAACTTGGCTTGAATAATAGTTATAGTCAGGTCAGAGTGGGAAAGCCCTGAGGTCAGTCACATGGAATAGCTAAGTAAAGGCAGGAGTGTGGGCTTGATCTCGGTGACTTAGAGAAGCTAAATAAATAGATCCATAAACCCTCAATGAGCAATGAGATTAAAATGTTATGTAAGATAGATATTCCTAATGGCAACAAAAATATATTAAATCCCTGCATACAAACTCAACTAGAAATGAGCATGAAGAAATGAACAGTATTACATGAAGAAATTCATGAAGAAAACTATAGATCTTTATAAAAGGACATAAAAGAAGACTCAATTAAAACAGACAGTGAGAGAGACTAATTTCCTGTATTGAAAGAATTTAACATTACAGGAATAATTTTCACTAAATTCATCTATAAATATAAGGCCAATGAATGTTACATTACCAAAAGTATTTTTATGAGAATTACAGACTGATTTGGGAAAGAGTAATTTTGCTAATTCTCTATTAAATATCAAACCACACCATAAAATTAGAATAACTTTAAAAGTATGGCATTGATGTATTATCTACAAATTCCACAGTGGAACAATTCAGCATAAAAAAGAAAGATACGAAGATATTTATGACAAAGGTACAATTTAAAATCAGTAGAAAAATGATACATTATTCAAGGAATAGTGTGGGTACAATTGGGTATCCATTTAGGGAAAATATACCTGATATCTAGATCATACCAGACACAAAAATAAATCCAAATAGATTAAGTAACTAAAGACATAAAAATGAATACAAGGAAACTATAATGGATTATCTTCATAATCTAAAGAGCTTTTCTAAGCAATACACGCAACTTAGAAACTATAAGATGGACAAATCAAAATTTTAAATGTATACAAATTTAAATGTAAACTATAAATCAGAGCAAAGATTGACCTCCACACTTAATACAGAACAATATCAAATTAAAGAAAGTAAAAACAAGTCATCTAATAGAAAAATGGTCAAATTAGATGAAGAGCAAATTTTCAAAAGAGGAGGTAATAAGATTAATTAAAAGATGTACAACCTCATTATAAGTCTGGGCCATTCTAACTGAAATGAACTAAAATCACGTTTTGTCTATCACATTTTTAAGTAACAAGAGATTGGGGACACTCACTCTCATACTTTATTTGTGGCACCCTAGCAGCACACCAGAAAGCACTCCAGAAGGTTTCTCCTGTTGCTTTCCAGAAACACTCCCAACCCTCCCCACCACAGGAGGTAATCATTATCCTGACATCTACAACTAATATTATTTTTGCCTATTTTGTTATTTTATATAAAAGGAATTCTATACTGGGGTTTTTTTTTTTTTATCTGGCCCCTTTGCTCAACATTATGATTTTGAGTCATTATTATTGCAGTTTCAGATTTTTCAATCTGCTTGCTTTCTACTAATGTGCATATCAGAATGTCTTTGTCCACTCTACTGCTGATGGTCATTTGGGTAGAGCTGCACTGATCATTCTTCCACATCTTTTGCTGAGTGAATATATATTTCTACTAGGGAAACACCAAGAAATGGACCAGCTGGCTAAAAACTTTTCATGTATTCTTCTGGAGAAAGATGTTGCCAAACATTTTTCACAAATGTTTTTACCAATTTCCACTTCTACTTGTGGTGGATAGAGTTCGGTTTACTCTACAATCTTGCTGATACTTGGTGGTATCTGCCTTTTTCCTTTGCCCATTTTAGTGGTTACTTGATGGCATCTTGTGGTTTAACTTACATTAAAAAAAATAATAAAGTTGAACATCATTTTACAGATTTAAAGGACATTTAAATGTCCTCTTTTATGAAGTATTTGTTCAAGATTATTGTTTATGTCTCCACCAGGGTTTTTTGTTTTTATTTGTATTTGTATTTCTATTTTAAATATATTTTATTTATATTTATTTTCAAATATATATGATATACAATATATATCATATATTTGATATATGTAAACATTTTGATATATTTTTTTATTTTTATATATATTTTATTGCACTTTAGGTTCTGGAGTACATGTGTAGAACATGCAGGATTGTTGCATAGGCACATACACGACAATGTGGTTTGCTGCCTCCATCCCCGTCACCTGTATCTGGCATTTCTCCCCATGTTATCCCTCCTCAACCTCCCTACCACCTGCTGTCCCTCCCCTAGTCCCCAACAAACAGATCCCAGTGTGTGATGCTCCCCTCCCTGTGTCCATGTGTTCTCATTGTTCAACACCCATCTATGAGTGAGAACATGTGGTGTTTGATTTTCTGTTCTTATGTCAGTTTGCTGAGAATGATGGTTTACAGATTCATCCATGTTCCTACAAAGGACACAAACTCATCATTTTTTATGGCTGCATAGTATTCTATGGAAAATATGTGCCACATTTTCCTTGTCCAGTCTATCATCGATGGGCATTTGGGTTGGTTCCAGGTCTTTGCTATTGTAAACAGTGCTGCAATGAACATACGTGTGCATGTGTCTTTATAATATAATGATTTATAATCCTTTGGATACATACCTAGTAATGAGATTGTTGGGTCAAATGGAATTTCTATTTCCAGGTCCTTGAGGAATCACCACACTGTCTTCCACAAGGGTTGAACTAATGTGCACTGCCACCAACAGTGTAAAAGTGTTCCACTTTCTCCACATCCTCTCCAGCATCTGTTGTCTCCAGATTTTTTAATGATCACCATTCTAACAGGCATGAGGTGGTATCTCAACGTGGTTTTGATTTGCATTTCTCTAATGACCAGTGATGATAAGCATTTTTTCATATGTTTGTAGGCCTCATATATGTCTTTTTTTGAAAAGTGGCTGTTCATGTCCTTCACCCACTTTTGAATGGATTTTTTTTTCTTGTAAATCTGTTTTAGTTTTTTGTAGATTCTGGATATTAGCCATTTGTCAGATGGATAGATTGCAAAAAATTTTTCCCATTCTGTTGGTTCCCAGTTCACTCTAATGATTGTTTCTTTTGCTGTGCAGAAGCTCTGGAGTTTAATTAGATCCCATTTGTCTACTTTGGCTTTTGTTGCCATTGCTTTTGGTGTCTTCGTCATGAAGTCCTTGCCTATGCCTATGTCCTGAATGGTTTTGCCTAGGTTGTCTTCTAGGGTTTTTATGGTGTTATGTCTTATGTTTAAGTCTTTAATTCATCTGGAGTTAATTTTAGTGTAAGGTGTCAGGAAGGTCCAGTTTCTGCTTTCTGCACACTGCTAGCCAGTTTTCCCAATATGATTTATTAAACAGGGAATCCTTTGCCCATTGCTTGTTTTCATCAGATTTGTCAAAGATCAGATAGTTGTAGATGTGTGGCGTTGCCTCCGAAGTCTCTGTTCTATTCCATTGGTGTATATCTCTGTTTTGGTACCAGTACCATGCTGTTTTGATTACTGTAGCCTTGTAGTATAGTTTGAAGTCAGGTAGCATGATGCCTCCAGCTTTGTTCTTTTTGCTAAGAATTGACTTGGCTATGCAGGCTCTCTTTTGGTTCCATATGAAGTTTAAGGTGGTTTTTCCCAGTTCTGTGAAGAGGGTCATAGGTAGCTTGATGGGGAGAGCATTGAATCTATAAATTACTTTGTGCCATATGACCATTTTCCAATATTGACTCCTCCTAACTATGAGCATGGAATATTTTTCCACCTGTTTGTGTCCTCTTTTATTTCCTTGAGCAGTGGTTTGTAGTTCTCCTTGAAGAGGTCCTTTACATCCTTTGTTAGTTGTATTCCTAGGTATTTTATTCTCTTTAGCAATTGTAAATGGCAGTTCATTCTGGATTTGGCTCTCTTTTAGTCTGTTATTAGTGTATAGGAATGCTTGTGATTTCTGCACATTGATTTTGTATCCTGAGACTTTGCTGAAGTTGCTTATCAGTTTAAGGAGATTTGGGGCTAGGATGATAGGGTCTTCTAAATATACAATCATGTTATCTGCAAATAGAGACAATTTGACTTCCTCCTTTCCTAATTCAATACCCTTTATTTCTTTTTCTTGTCTGATTGCTCTAGCTTGAACTTCCAATCCCATATTGAATAGGAGTAGTGAGAGAGGGCATCCTTGTCAAGTGCCAGATTTCAAAGGGAATGCTTCTAGTTTTTGCCCATTCAGTATGATATTGGCTGTGGGTTTGTCCTAAATAGCTTTTATTATTTTGAGATACGTTCCATCGATACCTAGTTAATTGAGAGTTTTTAGCATAAAGGGCTGTTGAATTTTGTCAAAGTCCTTTTCTGCATCTATTGAGATAATCATGTGATTTTTGTCTTTGGTTCTGTTTATGTGGTGAATTACATGTATAGACTTGCGTATGTTGAACCAGCCTTGCATTCCCCAGATGAAGCCTACTTGATCGTGATGGATCAGCTTTTTGATGTGCTGTTGCAATTGGTTTGCAAGTATTTTATTGAAGATTTTTGCATCTATGTTCATCATGGATGTTGGCCTGAAGTTTCTTTTCTTGTTACGTCTCTGCTGGGTTTTGGTATCAGGTTGATGTTGGTCTCATAAAATGATTTGGGAAGGATTTCCTCTTTTTGGATTGTTTGGAATAGTTTCAGAAGGAGTGGTACCAGCTCCTCTTTGTATGTCTGGTAGAATTCGGCTGTAAACCCATCTGGACCTGGGCTTTTTTTGGTTGGTAGGCTATTAATTGCTGCCTCAACTTCAGCCCTTGTTATTGGTCTATTCAGGGTTTTGACTTCCTCCTGGTTTAGGCTTGGGAGGGTGCAAGTGTCCAGTTATTTATCCATTTCTTCCAGGTTTACTGGTTTAAGTGCATAGAGCTGTTTGTAGTAATATCTGATGGTAATTTGTGTTTCTGTGGAATCTGTGGTGATATCCCCTTTATTGTTTGTTTATTTGTTTGTTTTTGCGACTATTTGATTCTTCTCTCTTTTCTTTGTTACTAATCTGGCTAGTGGTAGATTTTGTTGATCTTTTCAAAAAACCAGCTCCTGGATTTATTAATTTTTGAAGGTTTTTTAGTGTCTCTATCATATTGACATATGTAATATAATATATATCATTTACATATGATTATTATACATCATTTATATATAATATATGTAATTTATATTTGACATATACATATATCTTTTTTCAAATATATATTATATATTATATATTATATATATTATCTGCTTTCGTTTTGTGGGTTGCCCTTCATAACTTTTTAAAGATATTTTTTGAAGAAGTGTTTTATTTTAATGTAATTTATTTATTATTTTTTTCTTTCATGCTTAATGCTTTTGGTGCCCTGATTAAGAAATCTGTCTACTCCAAGGTGACAAAGATGTTCTATGATGTTTTATCTTACTTATCTAACCTTTGAAATGCAATACAAATATTAAAAATGAGTAAAATGTCAGGTGTAGTAAGATAGTGAGAACGCCAGAAAATTAGAACATTAACCATCTATAAAATTTCATCAGGAATGTCAGAGCTTTCTTATGGCATGATATTACCAGGAGGAGACGTATCACTACCAGTTAACATTATAAATCTTAATTCCACTTCAACATTTATAAATGAAATGCATCATCACTTGACTATAAGATTGATAACTACAGTGAATATGCATACACAGAAGACATAGGTGAATGCATTGGAAAAATAATACTTTAGAGTATCTTCAGATTAGCATTCATTATCCTGACAACCAAAGAGAGAGACATGCTCATCACTGTATGGACTACAAAAACAGGAATTAAAAGATACAATCTGCCTGCAGTGTTAAATTGAAAATGATTATTGGATTTAACCAGCAAAAACTGGAAAGCTCATTCTCTATCTTACTTTAAATGTTCTTTATCTTCAATCTTTAAAAAAAATTCCTCTTCCTCATTTACTTGGATTAGCAAAAGGAATATGCTAAAGATGAATTTTACTAAAAAATTCAAGGTTTTTTTCTTGTTCTCTTCATCCTTTTATTCCTAATGCTTGGTGACTTTTTTTTTTTTTTTGAGTTTTAAAAATGTATAGAGGTCAAAGAGATTGTAAAATTTTACCCTATCCATCCTTCAAAAACCTCTAAGCCATATGAAAACCAACCCTGTCTGTAAACAATTTGCCAAGCCTTCAACTATAGGGAACATAATCATCTGGTTGTTTTTATTTTGACTACATAAATGCGAAGACTATAAACAATACTTAAAAGTCACTGAAGCAAACTAGGAAAATTGATTTATTCTATGTCAGTTTATTTTTTTAATAATTCTTTTTACTACTTATACAATTATGACTGTAAACTGTTACGAGATTAAATATGTTTAGCATCTTAATGAAGAAAGTGGGTTGCATTATTTTCCTAAAGGTTTGGAAAGAAATTATATTGAGTTGCTTGATTTTCCATGTAAATATTTCTTGCATTTATCTTCCTTTTTTAAAAAAGGAATATAAAGGAAAAAAAACATAAGAAATATATAAAATCTTCCTTTTTTAAAAAAAGGAAGATAAATGCAACAAATATTATACATCTACTTTACCACTTATTTGCCATTGAAATCATTCCTAACTATTCTTCCCTTTAGTTCTCCTAAACCTCCAATCTACCCTGTATATTTTCAACTTCCTCTTAATGTACTCATTTTTTATGTTGCTTCCCTTTGCTCATTAACCATCAGTGGCTCCCCATTATTGGGGAGCTAAAAACTTTAAATGTCACAACCTAGCATCTAACGTCTTTTGAAAACTGGTGTGAATCAACTTTCCTAACCAAGGCTTATGACATTCCTTTACACAAAACCTAATGACTACTGATCTTCAAACATCACAAACATAAGTATTCCCAGTTTGAACCAGTATTCAAAGATTTTCTCCTCTGTCTCAAATGCTCTTTTTTTAAGGGGAGATTTGTCCTTTTTCTTTAAGAGAAATAATAGATTTAGTGGAATTTCACCTGAGGGAGGTCATGGCCCTGGGATAAGCTGCAACAATGGATTAGAAGGCCACCTGGGGTTGCTGGAAAGGCAGTCTGAACCTATAGGGATTTAGTTGTAGACAAATGGGTAAATTCATCTATGAATTTACAAATAAAACAAATTTATGAGAATGTATGCTGGTTCTGAAGCCCAAAATAATCTAAGTGCATGAAGTTTGTCGCCTTCAGATAAGGACAGAAAACAGTGAGGGAAATATTTAAATACGCTTTCGCCATTACTCTTAAAAGAGGAGATTGTTTTCTGCTGTCTATAATGTAATTCCCATTGTGATGAAGAGAATTATGGTACTTCCCGGCCAGAGTATGGAAGGAAGGATCCCTAATTTTGAGAAATACTAAAATTCCAATAAATTAATATATATAAATGTTGAGTACATGAATACGATATTCCATTACCCTCACCATGATTAAATATTGGAAAAGAGTTAATATATGCAAGATGTTTGACCCAATTTATAATTTAAAACGCAAGGAAACTAAAGTGTGGAGCCAATTTTAACCTAGTTTCTTAGATTACGTTTGTCCTAAATTCAGTACTTTTCATTTGCTACAGCACAAATATGCAAAAATGGGAAGTATTTATGTTTATATTTAAAATCAGCATTTTATTTCTTTTGTATAAAATGTTTCTCTATTAGCAGGTCTATATTTTAAGCAAATCTAAAATGACTTCCAAAGGAATTCTCTGTATGATTCTTTATAAAACTTGAAAGTACTTTCTATTGGACTAAGAGGTGTGAAAACTAACAGTTTCTGAAATTACATGATTAGAAGTCATTGAAATGAGTTTCCGAAGCAATTTGAGAGAATTTTTAGAAATCAGAGAGAGAATTAGAGGCAGGGTTTTTTTTTTTTTTCATTTTTGTATTTCCTATATTTCTTCTTGTTTCTTTCATTTTGATGTTGAGTCACCAGGCTTGCTCACATCCTGAATTAATTTCTTTTCATCTCACTTCTATGTTGAAGCTATCTGTATAATTGTTAGTACGTCATTACTTCATCTACATTTTTTAGACAACTAAACTGAGGATGAATGACTCAGTTTGGGACCAAGTTGTTAGCCTGGGTATACTTTGAGCTCTCAGCTGGAAAAGCACTAACTGTTGAAAGATGTTGTAATTACAATTTACAGCCCCTGATTCTGGAGCATGTTGCTTGGCTACTAAGTCATCCTCCTTGTACTGTAATCTATACTTCCCCTTCTGGGCTATTTCTCTTCTCACAAAAGCTATCATCTGGATACACCTCATTGTAACTCTTGTCTTCTCTATGTATGAAATGAATAATTCGGATCACAACTTTATTTCCTAAGAAAGTGAAAATAATCCATGAAGAAAGTGTCTATTCATTTTTAGAACTTTTTAGAACTTTTCATTTTTAAAATGACATGTCTGTTTTGTCTTCAGTATTTGTGCAGTGCTGCAAAATGTTCCCCATAAAATGGTGCATATACAGGTTTGGGCTCATGCTTGTGAGTAAAGCTTTAAATTAAATGATTATCAATGCTTTTGGAATACATCCATAACGCATTGACCATCTGTCTTCTAGCTTGCATTATTCAGTAACTGACTCATGAAAAGTAATTCTTCTCAAATTCAGCAATATGTGTAAATAATATTTAATAATATTTTTATTTCTGAAAATGTTAAATACTAAAATATCTTATGGTCTTTTTCTTTCCCCTTATATGATGACTGATGAATTTCAAAAATAATTTTATGTAATAATTTTGTTTTGAATAGGAAACAGTCTGTCCCTATCATTTAGAAAACTAAAATCTAAATGCAAAAATAAGATTTAAAGAAATTACATAAAACTGTACGTCATTGTCTCTATAATAGTAAGTTCATGGTAGTACGATTCAGATCCTCAATGATATGAGGAACTCAAGATTAGGAACGGGTTTCATAAAGTTCAGCTAATCCCGTAGGACTTCAGAGAGCAGAGAAATATAAAATTTTATTTGAATAAAATGTAAGATGAGCAATGCCAGAAGGTGATGACAGAGGTGGGAAGAGGATTTTTACACAGAACAATAGAGAAATAAATGAAGAATGAACAGAGATGGTAAAGCGATGCGCTACATGATTTGAAAGTTATATACTGGGATAGTAAGTGAGATGACAACAATTGGCAGAGAACTTTAATTACCAGGCTGATTAAAAATTTAATTTAATCAAATAAGAAGGTAAAACAATAAAAATTAATAGAAAAAATATAGCAATTATTACATGGTTAAAGTGAACATAATTTTTACATGGGCATTTTGATTGGTATATAGCACTGAGTAATGAAAGATGTTTTCTAATCATCTTAATGAGCTGGAGACATGGAGTGTTTCTATGATAGGATGAGCATAAAGAACAGATTTTGGCATTTTATAAAGTACTAATAAAAGTAAACTTAGAATATACTGCCAAAGAATTTAAGAAATGAGAATGAATTCTATCTTAAACCCTAATTAAATTTACTATGCTATGTCTGTATTTTTTTTTTTTTTCCAGACAGAGTCTTGCTTTGTTGCCCAGGCTGGAGTGCAGTGGCTTACTGCAGCCTCTGCCTCCCAAGTTCAAGCGATTCTCATGCTTCAGCTTTCCAAGTAGCTGGGATTACAGGCAAGCACCACCACACCTGGCTAATTTTTGTATTTTTAGTAGAGATGGGGTTTCACCATGTTGGTGGAGCTGGTCTTGAACTCCTGACCTCAAGTGATCTACCCGCCTTAGTCTCCCAAAGTCCTGGGATTACAGGCATGAGCCACCATGCCTGGCCAGTATTCTTTAGGTTTTACAATAATATTATTTGGGTGAAAGTTTTCTGAAGTTATTTGCATCCAGGTATACAATGATGAATAATTAGAAATGCAAAAATCGAAATATGTTTGATCAATAGCCATAAAGGTAAATTATTGACCACTATTTGGTTTAATATTGTGGCATAGATAGTTGATACTCATCACATATCTCATCTGCTGCCTTACATTCTGAAATTCCCATGTAATTAGTTTACAGTCATTTGACTATCTCTGGCCAATGAAATGTGAACAATAATATGTGATGTGCATCACTTCTGGGTCTAGACAGCTAGGTGTATGTGTTCTCCTTTCATTCTTCCTTTCCCCTTGCTGTAGTGACTTTGGAAGCCTTATGCGAAAATAGGGACATTGCAAGATAAAGAAATTATGACTCTCCAAGTCACTAGATGGAAGAGAGCCCTTCAAAAACTTTATAAGGAAAAAGTAAGATCTTGTGCTAAGCCAAGGGTTGGCAAACTATGACCCATGAGCCAAATATGACATACTTTGCATGCTAAGAATGGTTTTTAAATACTTACACAGTTGGGGAAATAAAAGCCAAAGAAGAAGAAGAATATATTGTGACATGTGAAGTTATATTAAATTCAACCTCAATGTCCACCAATAAACTTTTTTTCAGTGTCACCCAAGATGTAATGCAATGGTGCCATCTCAGCTCACTGCAACCTCCACCTCCTGGATTCCAGCCATTCTCCTACCTCAGCCTCCCAAGTAGCTAGGATTACAGGTGCACATCACCAAGCCTGGCTAAATTTTTGTATCTTTAATAGAGATGGCGTTTCACGATGTTGGCCAGGTTGGTCCTGAACTCCTGACTTTGTGATCCACTTACCTCAGCCTTTCAAAGTACTGGGATTACAGGAGTGAGCCACTGCACCTGGCCCTTTCATCAATATTTAATAGAGGAAAGCTCTGGTAGAAAAGAGGCAATCTATCATAGAGACAGCAACAATATCCTGAAGATATTCTAGAGGCCTTTTGCAAAGTTCCTAATGCATTCTGCAATGTTCAAGATAATGTTTGTAAGTAAGTTTTATACATATTTCCTTTTAGAGTTTGACATATTAACTAGAGAGATTTCTTACATGTAATAAAAGAAGGATTTGATCCTCAAATCTGTTACTTACTTGTTTTATGACTTTATAGAGTAACTTAGGCAGGGAAATTGCTAGGCTCGCTTTTATCCTTAATAGGAGCAATGGTCCATAAGTCTAATAGCAGAATTTCTTAACTTGAAATTCATGGATGAAATTCAGCAAGTCCTCAAATCTCCTGAATATTGTAAGTAATATGTTCTGTGTGTACATATTTTCATTTTTTCTGTAGAGCATATAGCTTTCATCAGATTCTCAAAAATATCCATGACCCAAAACATGGCTAACAAAATACTGTGAATAATAATTATTAAGATTAATGAAAAAATGAGCCAGGTGCAGTGGCTCCATTTATAATCCCAGCATTTTGGGAGGCCAAGGTGGGCAGATCACGAGGCCAGGACTTCAAGACCATCCTGGCCAACATAGTGAAATCCCACCTCTACTAAAGATACAAAAATTAGCCAGGCATGGTAGCACATGCCTGTAATCCCAGCTACTCAGGAGGCTGAGTCAGGAGCATTGCTTGAACTTGGGACGTTGAGGTTGTGGTGAGCCGAGATGGTGCCATGGCACTCCAGCCTGGGTGACAGGGTGAGACTCTGTCTCAAAAAAAAAAAAAGATTAATGAAAAATATATGAAAAGTTAATAGCACAGTACACAGAACACTCCATGAATGTTNTTTTTTTGAGACAGAGTCTTGCTCTATTGTCCAGACTGGAGTGCAGTAGGGGGATCTCGGCTCACTGCAACCTCCACCTCCCAGGTTCCAACGATTCTCCTGCCTCAGCCTCCTGAGCAGATGGGCTGGCTAATTTTTTGTATTTTAGTAGACACAGGGTTTCATCATGTTGCCCAGCCCAGACTACTCTCAACTTCTTGAGCTCAGGCAAATCTGCCCGCCTCGGCCTCCCAAAGTGCTAAGATTACAGGCGTGAGCCACGGTGCCTGGCCCCCTTTCTCTTTTATCATTCTTCTCCCAATTATGTTATAATCCTCTCGAGGGGAGGGCAGAGGATATTTTATATTTCTTTGTACAGCTTCCATTGAGATAAAGTACAGTAGGAAACTATTAAGCATTTATTGAATAGATTGCAAAAGCAGTGATCCTGGGGGTGTGTATGTGTGTGTATTGTTTTCAGTATCAAATGGACCTTTTCCTTTTTTTTATTGCATTTTTTTCTTTTGGCTTTTTAGACATGGAATAAAATGTGGGGGAATGTGAAGAGAAATGTTTCAGCAACTACATCTCTGTTGATTCGTATCCATAATTGCATTCTCCTTTAAAACCTCGGGGATCTTCCTGTCGGGTAATTTTTCTAGGAAATGCTGCTCCTGCTCTGTTCTGCGGAAATTCCTTTACTGCTTCAGGACTGCTGACCTGCTTTCTTCCCGGCTTAGACCTTTCCTGCTACTGCATCCCTCTTTGGTTGCTATGCAACCAGTCCTGGGAGGTGATTTTACTGTGCATGTGTTTTCTCTCAGATGGATGATTTGTTTTACCGTTTTTGGTTTTGTTTTTGTAACCACAATTTGAATCTCATTTTTTTCCAACATTCTCAGCAAAGCTCTGAATCTTGAGTTTTGACAAGACCTTAGACCTTTTATTATTGATTTATATCTGATTTCTTCTTTAGGAAGCCTTCTTTTCTGATGTATTCCAGGATTTTTTTTTTTATTAAATGTTGGCATGAGTATCATGGGCAACCAGTTAAGACTTTTCAATCCTACATTTTTTCACTGTGCAATGTTCATTTTTGACCTGATTATCCAACTGTAGATTACATTATAAGCACTGAAATAGTTACATTTAAGAATCACACATAATTTATTGACTTTTCCTCTAGATTTTATATCATATTCTGGAATTTCTTCACACTTAGGTTAAAAACTAAATGATAAAATTGCATTCATTAGTAACTCTTTTTTCTTCAAACATTCATAAAACTATCTACAAGCTGTGTGTGGTCATTTGAGAGACTGCACTAAAAAATTAAACATGTTAAAAGCTAGAATTATTTTTACTCCCCCCAACGAATTACTATTAAAACCTAATTAAATGTAATACATTGATTTAGTTAAACATGTAGTTTCCTTTCTAAATATGTGAAAATAAACCCCCTATTATTTAACAAAAGTCTGAAAAAATGTAAGAAACATTTTTTTAAATACTTGACATTGTGATTTGGACTATTCTTTGCTAGCACTAAATCAAACAACAAAAAGTAAATCACTTCCAACCTA
Source organism: Cebus imitator (assembly GCF_001604975.1). Classification (NCBI taxonomy): domain Eukaryota; kingdom Metazoa; phylum Chordata; class Mammalia; order Primates; family Cebidae; genus Cebus; species Cebus imitator. Next base: position 152,454 of record NW_016107593.1, read on the forward strand.
CGGAACTGCCAGTTCTTGAGAGGTAATAACTAGTGTTCATAAAACATGATGAAATGGTTGTTTTGTACTTTTTGAAGCTTGCTAAATCAACATAGCCTTTCTAAAAGTAATTGTTGTGATATCAAGAGTCTGAAGTCGTAGCTTCATTTTACTTCCCAACTTTCTGACCCAGCAAATTGACTTTCAGATGTCCATCCTAAGAAAATAACTGACATTCAGGTAAATAATTAAGCTTAAGAATGATCACTATACGGTTGTGATAATGAAGTCTGGAATGACAAATTACATTATACTAGCAAGCTTCTGTCCCTTTACGTTCCCCTTCCACCACCCCACAGGGGTGTATATGACCTAAGCCTGGCTTCTTGGAGTTTCTCTGATAGATTGTTTGAGTTTTGAAAACATGCACAACACACAGGGATGAATGATGAGTGAAACCAGTCTTCTGACAGCAATGTGACAGAGGGAGATTCTAGTGAGCTCTTTCTACTGTGATTCCTACTGCTGGCCTGGTTCCTGTCTTTCCCAAGACTTAAGCACATAGCTCTTAGTTCTTTTTACAATTTTTCTAGTGATCCAGTCTTCTTATTTATTTATTTTGATATTAATTCAATAGAATAAATTTCTTTATCTAAAAAAATCTTAATTTATACAGAAATTAGGACCATAATGTGCATTATAAACACACTCCCTTAGGGAATTCTGGAATGTTTGGGATGAGTTACAGAATCACAATGGGGCCAAAGGCAAAGAAAGTCTGGCTGTATCCTAGCAAAGAGAAAAAGTCCACCCTTAGGTGAGCATTAGATATACTGTCAACCATGTTACCACCCATCTCTTGAGGCTATGTACGAGCCGAAGACAGAGTTCTAGGAAAGTCAACCAATTTCAAAGTCATTATGAATATCAAGACCAGTGGGTGGAAACAAAACAAAACAAGACATTCTAATCTCAAAAGAATTACTTTAAGACAGTGCACGATAAAGCTCAAGATCACTGTGTGCCCAGGTGCCAGAATTTCTCTCTGCTTAGCTAAGAACATCGAAAAACAGATTTAGATTTCACTTTAGAGATTGGTCTCTAATTCAAAGGCTCTCAGTTATAGCTTCTCTTGAAAAAACAACCTTGCCAGATCTCCCATGTGAGGATTAGAGAATGATGCAGAAAGATTGAGATCTCAGCAGGGGTTTGTAAAGCCTGGGACATGCCAGTGCTACTCTGTCTCTGTTACTACAGATGTATAGAAATGGAGAAGTACGAATCCTTGAATACAAATAACAAAAGTTATTATAAAACATGAGTTGACATTAAATAAACACGGGAAGATATACATAAAGAGGTATGGTACTATAGTTAGACTAATCATTAAACCAGAAAGAGAACTTAGATTTAGGGGACAGCATGAAAGCTGAATATTAAAGAATGAATAAGAATGTTAACATACGGAGGAGAGGGGAGAAGATATATATATACACACACACAGACATACAGACACACACACACACAGAAATACACACAGACACACACACACAGAGACACACATAGACACACAGACATACACAGACACACATATAGACACACACACACAGACACACAAACACACACACACAGACACACAGACACACACACACAGACACACACACAGACACACAGACACAGACACAGACACACAGACACATACAGATACACAGACACACACACACACACAGAGACACATACATACAGACACACACACAGACACACAAACACAGACACACACACGCAGACACATATACATAATTTTAATAAAACTTAAACAATAAAACTTATGCTTCAAATTTATAGTGGAACAAAACAGAGCACCAAGAAATAGACCTAGTCAAGTGTGTTCAAGTTATTGTTCACAAAGGTACACAATCAATTCAATGGTGCTAAAGTGATTTAATATCCATAGGCAAAAAACGGACCTTGCCCTAACTCTCACATTTTATAGAAAATTAAATCAAAATGAATCATAGAATTAAATATAAAATGTAAAATTATAAAATCTTTAGGAAAACAGAAAACCTTTGGGATATAAGGGTAGGCAGAGGTTTTAGACATGACACCAAAAGGTATGATCTACAAAATGGAAAACTGATATATATTTTCATTAAAAAAAATTATTTTTTTGAGACGGAGTTTCACTCTTGTCACCCAGGCTGGTGTGCAATTGTGCAATCTCGGCTCACTGCAACTTCTGCCTCCGGGGTTCAAGCAATTCTCCTGTCTCAGCCTCCCAAGTAGCTGGGATTACAGGTGCTCATGACCATGCCCCGCTAATTTTTATATTTTTTTAGTAGAGACGGGGTTTCACCATGTTGGGCAGGTTGGTCCCAAACTCCTGACCTCAGGTGATCTGCCTGCCTCAGCCTCCTGAAGTGCTGAGATTACAGACACGAGCCTCTATGCCCTACCCAAAAATGTTAAAATTTGCTTTATGAAAGCTCATAGGAAAAGTAGGAAAAGATAAGTATTAGCTATAAGAAAATAATTGCAAACCACATACCCAACAAAGGCCTGGTATCTAGAATATATAAGGAAGTCTCAAAACTCATAGTAAAACTCCCAAATAATCATTGTAATTAGAAAATAGACAAAAAGACACAGACATTTCATTGAAGAGGCAAAAAAAAAGTACATGGCAAATATGTATAGGAAAAGATGTTCAACCTCATTAACTATTGGGGAAATATAATTAAAACTACAACAAGGAATTAGTACACACCTATAAGAATAGCTAAAATGAAAGACAGTGACAACATCAAATACTGGCATGGATGCAGAGAAACTGGATCACTCATATATTGTAGGTGAGAACTTCAAGTGATAGAGCACTCTTGAAAAGAGTTTAGAAAATTGCTTAAAAACTACATATACCCTGTGACCCAGCAACTGTAATCCTGAACATTAATCCTAAAGTAATGAAAACTTGAGTTTATACATAAACTTGCCTATGAATCTTTGTAGCAACTGTCTTTGCAATAGCAAAATACTGTAATAACAAAACCTGTCCACATGTTGTTCTTCAAAAGGTAAGTCGTTAAACATACTATGTTGTACAGATATGCCAGAATGCTGCTGAGCAATGAAAAGGACAAGTTAGAGAAACACAACTTGAGTAACAACTTGAGTGAATCTCCAGGGAATTATGTTGACCCAAAAATGCCAATCTCAAAAGATTACATGCTGTATAATTCCATTTCTATAACATCTGAGAAATGAAGACATTGGAGAAACGGAGGATTGATGGATGACTGCCAAGGTTTGATGGGAGTGAGAGGAGCTGTGATGGGGGTGGAGGGAGGTGGATGTGATTAAAACTCAACAGTTACAAAACCACAGGAGGGTCCTATTTAGTATCTCTCCTGCAGTGATAAATACACAAAATTGTACATTTGGTAAAATTACATGAAAATAAACACATATACACATGCATACATACTATGTACACACAGGTAAGTACAATATTGGAAAAATATTAACACATTGGTGGGTTGTATCATATCACTATTCTGCTTATGTTAGTAGAGTTTTGTAAAATTACATTATTGGGGAAAACTGGGTAAAGTGTACAAGGGATCTTTATTATTTTGTACAACTGCATGTGAATCTATAATCATCTCAATAAAAATATCAATTTAAAAATTGATTTAAAAATTCACACCTACAGAAAACACATATTAGGGGTTTATTATTTGCTTAACTAAATGAAGAAAAAGATTTTAACCTCACATGATAATTGTCACAGATATTTTTAACTAAATTTACATATGTATTTTTTCTATGATAAATTCACAAAGAGGAAAAAGTCTATAAGATGCAGAAATATGCCCTTTGTTTAAACTGAGTCATGTAGTTATAAAATTTTACTTTTTTTATTGGAGACAATGCAAATCTTGCTCTGTAATGATTTTGCTTCAAATATTCTATTTACAAAATAGACTCAGCGTGATTGCTTTAACGTCAGGAAAATCCAGAAAATCTTAACCCTGACATGCTAAAGAGGTTTGGAGAGAATCTTTAGTAGCATGTGATTTCCCCAAGGACAGGTATCTCAATGTTCCAAGCTCCATCTCCAGGTCCCACCACTGGGGTGGGCAGAAGAATGTTTAAAACGTAAAACAGATGAGAAGCATGAGTTCTCAGTGGTCCCCAGAATTCTGAGTCACCTGTACTGTTGGACATTCTTCAGTGCTGTCCTGTTTCCTTCCATAGAGCCATTTCCTCTGCTATTCACAGATTGAAACGGTTTCATAGAAAATGAGGTATTTTTTTCTCAGTGTAAACTTCTTTCACCTGGATACACACTTCTGAAGTTACTAATGTGATCATTTTACAACATTTTTTCCAAGTTTCATACTTGCTCATTTTTGTTAAGTAAAACACACCTTTTAAAAAGGTAGAAGTTCAGATGTTAGGTTTATTTTCAGAAAGTATAGAAAACTTATTGTTGAAGGGTTTTGATACATTCCTAGGGCACTTTTGTCTTGTGCCCCCAAAAAAGTACAAATGTTCATATCATTGCATTTCTGAAGCCACAGATATCTGTGGCTAAGCATGCAAGAACATGACCAACTGAAGCACCACAGAGACATCTACTGGTTGGTTTCTTTTCTTGTGGTCTGAGTTTTCAGAGATTATTTTCTGTGTCATAAAGAATCCTAGCTCAATAGCACTATTCAGCATTGCATATAACTACTATATAATTCAGCTCTACAGAAAACTCTATTGCCCTCAAACCTGGGACGATTAATTGGAAGTCTGGAGCAACTGCTGTACTTACAGTCCAATCTTCCCATCACAGGCATTCTACTGGTTTTTATAGCATTTCTGACAGCCAATGGCAAACAGCCAGCTCTGTTAAATCCAGCAAGTGAGGTGGAGGGTAGGCATCAACAGGGAAATTCACAAATACAGCCCACTTAGAAAAATCTGTAGATACCATTCTAATCTTTTCATAGATTATTTTCTATCACTCAGGAAGCAGGCAATAATTATGAAAAGGGTTAGAAATACTGTTTGAGACATTTTCTTAGAATCCCCTCTGAAGCTGAGAACCTAAGGTTTACTTTAAGAGGGAAAGATCAGGTAGTAAGTCTCCAAGGCTACTGGGCTGTGCCCCAGAAGGGGCTGATCTCTTGGACAGAAAGGGATGGTGGATTTGGTCATCCTTGATTGTGATAGGTTAATATTTTGCAAGTCTATTTTTGCTTTTGTAGAATTGCTCAACTGTTATTCTGTTCTGTATTTTTATATTTTGTGGACATCTTTGGAGGTATGGTGGTTTTAGGTTTCACTCCACGGAATACTTTATCCCCAAATACAACTGTGGAGAGCAATGGTAGCCCAAGCTGAACTGTGCAATACTTGATTGAATTTTGAATCAATTATACAATGAATTTGGAACAGATGAGGTGCTTCATGGATCTTAAGTTAGGCCTAGCTATTTGACACAAGAGTCATTTATTCCTATGGCCTTTCTTTCCCACATGAAGAGAAAGTATAGGTTTATGCTAGAACCAAAGAGAAGAAATATTATCTGTCTAGCAGATTTCATACAAAATACATCTCCATTACCATGTAACAGAACTACATTGATATTGATTTGCAGAAGAGAAATGAAGAGGCACACAAAAGAAAAGGCACATTTCCTTTGGTTTACTTAAATTAGTTTTAGAATTGATCATATTGCTATAAGTATTAGCCATGAGAAAAGGATTCCGATTGTTTTTGATGATTATGAAAGCACATGTGCATTGTAAAAATTCAGACCCCTCATTATCCTACCATTTTCCAGGGAAGACCACTGCAAGGAGATTTTTATATGTTTTTCATTAGTTACATGTATGTATAAACATGCATATACACACAGAAACATAAATGTAAAAACATGCCATAGTGCTCATTTGTTACCTGGTTGCTGCTATCTGCCTTTTTTATTTTTTCTAAGCTAAGTATGTTTAGGATATATTTGTTTGCAATACAGCTAATATTTACTTTATCCTTTCTAAATGCATTCTATATTTACCCAGATTTGGATCTCCCCTCATTTCCCTTTTGAGAGGACAGGGTTCTTTGGCAGAAGGTGTTAAGCAGAGGGTATGGTCTTTCTACAGAGGGTGTTTCTCCATTTCTCGCAGCTCTGCTATGAGCCTCCATCTCCTTTATCATCTATCACCTCCTATACAGTTTTTCTTTAAATCCAGAAAGGAGATGGACAGTCTTCTCACAATGCCACAATTCATTCTTCCCCTTGCCTCTGGAGTCACTCAACAACTAGTATATAGAGTGCCTTACATATCTCAAGACCTCTGCTGCACATTTAACAGATGTGAGTTAGCCAAACAGACATAAAATTTATAATTAATGTCCTCATAAAAATTATAATTAATGCTGTATATATTTATTGATTAAAAGAACATAAGATGCCAGGCACGGTGGCTCACAACTGTAATCCCAGCACTTTGGGACACCGAGGTGGGTGGATCACTTGAGGTCAGGAGTTTGAGATCAGCCTGGCCAACATGGTGAAAATCTGTCTCTACTAAAAATACAAAAAATTAGCCAGGCAGAGTGATGCAAGCCTGTAGTCCCAGTTACTTGGAGGGCTGACAGGAGATTCGCTTGAACCTGGGAGGCAGAGATTGTAGGTTGAAGTGACCCAAGATGGACCACTGCACTCCAGCCTGGGAGACAGAGCAAAACTTCATCTCAAAAAAAAAAAAAAAAAAAAAGCTTAATGTATATTGCTTAGAGGGTGAGGTTGTTGACTGTGGATTTTGCAATTAGATGATCAGAAAGATAATCCCCAGTGTCTGTAACTATTGGTCTTTTCATCTGGGCAACTCAGAAAGTTAAATTCTCCTACCCTGGTGTAAGTAAGGTATGAGATGCAGCTTCCTTCCTCCCCAGATTGCTGTTAAATAGAGATGCTGTTTGTTAAATATAGTTCACATATTGCTTTTTGCTATAATATCCCATCTTTATTGCTGAATTCTTATATTGGGGAGAGGGAATCTCTTTCTAGATTGTATGTGCTTTTGCATGGATCTTTGTCTGTTCAGGTACCAGTACTGCACTGTTTTAATTATTAGTTTATATTTTATTACCTGGTAGTTACTCTTGACTACTCTACTTTTTTAGAATGTATTAAAAAATCTGAACATTGACACTTAGAGGAAATAAGTCCCTTTCCCAGAGTAACTCAGATAGCAAGTGGCAGAACTGTCATTGGAACCTCTCTTATAATCCCCACATTTCATTGATTCAAATGCCTTTGTTTAAAATGTCTACTTATCTCCTTTGGGAAAAATTTGGAGGCAGGGATATTTCTTCCTAACTCTTTCAGATCCCTCAAAATGCAAATTTCCTTTAGAACCCTCTGTGGGCTTGGGTCATATGTTCACTGAGGCTGGTGGCCAACTTGCTAGAAATAGCTGGAAGGTGGGGAAACATAGCAGACAAGAGATCTCATGTCTCCACATCCCATGAGCAAAGCTAGTAATGAGTCTTCTGATATGTTACTTTTTAATGTATATTTCAAGATGTGTTCTTAGAGGCATGTTCCTTTTCATAGTGGGGCCATAAATATCAAATAGTTATGTCTTCTTAAAATGTCATTAATTTTAAGAAAATTTGCCTAAACCTAATAATAAAAATATCTCACTGTTATTACAATTTACATGTATTTAACTATCAGTGAGGTTAAGTATCTTATCCTCTGTTTTCATTCATTACATAGACTTCTTCATTATAAGCATATTAATGTCCTTTGTTCCTCTTAGTGTGTGTCTATTAAAATCTTATTAATTTGTAAGTTCTCATTATATGTAAGGAATATTTAAAATTTTTTTCTACATGTTGAAAATAATTTTTCCTGGTTTGTTGTTGACTTTGGCTTATTGTGTCTTTTCCATGTGAAAATGGAAAGACTTTCATGTATTAACATTTACTGATATTTATCTTTATAACTCTGAGTTTTGGTATGGGGGATACAGTATGCCTGTATAAATAGGAATTCAATTTTGTCTCTATTTTTTGATGAGATAGCATAACATAATAGGCTAGGTATATTTTTAAAAATTTATATTTCTCAAAATATTCATTATACACTATATCAATTAAAGTACTTAGAAGTTGCTCAGCATATTTCACTTTAGTTCTTTCCTTGAATTCATACTGAGGTGAACTCTGTTAGAGATAAATTTGGGGCACAGCCTTAGATCTAAAGAATGTGAAAAATTCCCTATGTCCAACGGGAAAATCAGCAAAAGCTAAAAGCAAACAAAAAAAGAAAGTGTAAGAATAGATAGAGGATTTAAAATGTTATCCTCTCTTGCCTTTTCAGATGGTCTTGTTTGTGTCAAGTACAAAAGCAGCCCTTGTGTGTGACTAATGAATCTTCCAAGGCATTCTGGGGACTGTGTTGTCAGCCATTTTAATGGCCTATTAAGCACAGGATTGAATAGATTAAGCATGCAGCTGTCCAAAATAATAGACCTTGAGTAATCTGACTGACCATGTTAGACCTTGTGTGACACAGCATCCCTTAGGCTGATATTAAGGACTCAGACAAGGTGAGAAAAGTCTGTGCTCTAGAAATGCAGTCCTTTCCAGGACGAAATAAGCCAAGAAATATGGAAGACAAAGGTTAGTTGGATGGAGAGCATCATAGAACAAGTATTTCCCTCAAAGCTCAATTCTGCTTAATAACAATGTGCCTTTGAACAAGTTATTTTTGTTTATTTTTTTTGAGAGGGAGTTTTGCTCTAGTTGCCCAGGCTAGAGTGTGATGGTACGATCTTGGTTCACCACAGCCTCTGCCTCCCGGGTTCAAGCGATCCTCCTGCCTCAGCCTCCCGAATAGCTGGGATTACAGGCATGTGCTACCATGCCCTGTTAATTTTTTACTGTTAGTATAGACAGGGTTTCTCCACATTGGTCAGGCTGGTCTTGAAATCCAACCTCAGGTGATCTGCCCACTTCAGCTTCCCAAAGTGCTGGGATTACAGGTATGAGCCACCACACCAGGCCATTTAATTTTTTAAGCTTTCATTTTCTCCTAAGAAGAAATGGGGACATTTTCTATCTTTTTTTTTTCAGGGTAGTTTTCATTAATTTAAGTAAGAATATCTAGAGTGCCCCTAGACGATAACCAAATGTGAAACAAATTCTTGAAAAGCTCTGATATGGTTTGGCTCTGTGTCCCCACCCAAATTTCATTTTGACTTGTAATCCTCAATGTTAGAGGAGGGTCCTGGTGGGGAGGTGATGGGATCATGAGGGTGGACTTCAACCTTACTGTTCTCATGATAGTGAGTGAGTTCTCACAAGATCTGGCCAAGACGGGCAGATCACCTGAGGTCAGAAGCTTAAGACCAGCCTGCCCAAATAGCAAAACCCTGTCTCTACTAAAAATACAAAACAATTAGCCAGGTGTGGTGGTGTCCACCTATAGTCCCAGCTACTTGGGAGGCTGAGGCAAAGAATCACTTGAACCTGGGAGGCTGAGGTTGCAGTGAGCCAAGATCACGCTACTGCACTCCAGCTTGGACAACAAGAGTGAAACTACATCCCAAAACAAAAAACAAAACAAGAAAAGTGTGTAGCTCTTCCCCCTTCCCTCTCTTCATCCTGCTCTGCCAGGCGAAGATGTGCCTTCTTCTCCATCGCCTTCTGCCATGATTGTAAGTTTCTGGAAGCCTTCCCAGACATGCTTCCTGTTAAGCCTGTGGAACTCTGAGTCAATTAAACCTCTTTCCTTCATAAATTACCCAGGTTCAGGTAGTTCCTTACAGCAATGCGATAATGGACTCACACAGGCTCCTTCATGAGCTTCTCTTCCTGTCTTCTTTTCATGTTTCATCACCTCAAGGCCTCGTCATTCTCTTATCAATTCAAAATTACTTTTAAGTGGCCACTTTGTGTAAGACACTACGTCATGGGCTATTAGACTAGTAAACCGTTGAAAAAAATATGAGTTTTGCTCTAAAAAGAAAAGCCTATAGGTTAGAGAGATGATAATAAATGTTAATATTTATTGCTCAATTATTCTGTGCTAGATGCTTAATTCCCAGTTAATTCTCACAGCTACTCTAAGGGGTACATTTTCTCCTTATCCCCATTTTACAGGTGAGACAAAGTCAGGCAATGTGTCCAAAGTCACATAATCTGCAGGTGTCTGAGCAAAGATTCAAGCCCAAGTATCTATGAAATCAGAGCCCAAGTTTTAATCAGACTTAAACACTATGTGATACTAAAAAGTAATTACACTGTGGTATAATATAACTAGAATGTGGTGAATGGCATATGAACTGCAAACAGATTGGCATGGACATTTAGAGGAAGGAGTGGCCACTTTCAGCTCCAAGAATCAGGGAAGACTGTGTAGAAGAGATTGAAGATGTAGCTTTAAAAGCAATATTAGTCTGTGCTCTGCCAAGATTTTTTTTTTTTTCAGCAGAAATACTTTGAAGTGAAAGTGGGAATCTATCTAATGACAAACCAACATGAGTAAAACACAGCCTTAGAAGTAAAGAGCCTGCTTCTCTTGACTTAGACCTCCAAATACCAAGCCTGGAAAATGGAAATTTTCCACAAAGAAGCAAATGCTATTTCACCCTTGGCTAACCATGGGCCAATCTGTGAGCGCCTCCAACATTTTAGCTGGGAGGATGAACTCTGTGTGTGCTGGTGTGATAGCCCAGCAATTGTATGACCAAAGACATGGGTTGCTCTTGGTACCGTCCAATATAACCTCTTTGAAGTCAGGACTCCCTATAGAGCCGTGGTCCACAACCAGTTTGACACCAGGGACTGGCTTCATAGAAGACAAGTTTTCCATGGATGGGAGGGTGGTAGGATGGTTTCAGGATGATTCAAGAACATTACATTTATCATTAGATTCTCATAAGGAGTGTGCAACCTATATCACTCACATGCACAGTGCACAATAGGGTTCACACACTTATGAGACTCTAATGCCATCACTGATCTTACAGGAGGCGGAGCTCAGCTTTGGTCCTTGCCCATGGCTCACCTCCTGCTGTATGGCCCAGTTCCTAACAGGCCATGGACTGTTAGGGGTTGGGACCCCTACTATAGGGGCTGAGGACCCCTGCTATAGAGCATAGAATTATATTATCTATTTCAGGGGAAGGAGAAAAACAAGGATTTCTCTACCCTATGATAGACTAATATTTTTTGAACTATGTATCAGAAGATATTTTTTATTAATACCATTAGAAACAAAACACAGTGCTGCTAATTTTTTTGATGAATATATTTCAAAATATATTTCAAGCTCTAGGTCCTATCAGACAACTGCTAATGGGTATGAGAGAGAATTTATTCCAATCCCACTTCTGCACCTCCCTGAGCTGTGAATTTTTAGCATCAGCCAAAGTCCATGCCAGGGATACATTACCTCCGAATTTCCCTGGTCATACTTTGTAGATGTTTCAGCTAGAATTGCTAAAGACTGACTTATTGGGTGCAAGGTGAAAAGCAGGTAAAACTCTTCTCTATTTGCCTGTCTTTCCACTCCTGAGACCCTCAATCGTGCTGATTGGAAGCAGGCATTTGTGGCTGACAGTCTCTCCCTTGGCCTGACCCCTGACACACACATGCCTTGCTCAGCTCACTTCATCTTCTTTTGTTTGTTCCACCTGTTTCGTTGCCTTGCATGCCCATGCTACTATGACCCTTAGCCTCAGGAGCACAGATTTCTTGCTCTGTTTCTTTAGTCCTCTCAGCCTATACAGGTGGGAAAGACCTGAATGGAGGGCCTTGCTGCTCATCTATCAGATGTTGAAATCGAAGTTGACCTCGGTGCAAATAATATTTTCAACTTAAATGTTTAACTTCTATATTTTGGCATGTAGTACTCATCTGATGGGTATCATCTTGCAAATACAGACTCAAATAAGAAACAAATGTCTTATTATTTAATTTGCATAAAATGAAATAAAATCTTATCCTAAGTCCTTTTACCACTTGGCTCTTGGGAAATTGAATCATATCACTGCTGGCTTCCCTGTTTTTCACCCTCTGTTTTTGCAGTCAAAATCTGAAGGAAATTAGTGAGAAAGCTATCATTTATGGTTTAAATAATTTAATTGAGCATGAGAATGTGTATTGTAACACAAAAAAAATATTGAAAGACTATTTTCTTAGCTATATAGAGAACAGGGCACATTAATACGTTATATTCACGTGATTAATACTACCATGTGAATTGGTAGTTAATATAATTCATGATTAGGAAAGGTTAATACAATTCATGAAAAGCATGAGAACAGTCCTTGGAACATGATTGTCACCATGATTATCATCATGCAACTACTGTTTGAAAACATCTAGGGAAAGAGAGATCCACATCTCACAAGACAAGTCATCTCAACGTTGCATAGCTCTCATTATTACCATGTTTTTGTCAATTAAGGTAAGAGAAAGGCTCCGATTTTAATACATGTGAACTCCTTTGCAGCCCATTATATTTTCAACTGTGCTCCTGCACTAGCACCATTGCCAAAGATGTTTTTTATCTGTTTATCACTCCGCAGCACCTGCTATTCAATAAATGGTGTTGACCAACAAACACGCACATATATTCCATGTTGAGCTAAAAAAAGTGATTACTTAAAAAGAAATTTTATTTAATAATGGCAAAAGATAAACTGATATCCTGTTTCTGAAACTAATGAAGAACAAAATTTTACAGCATTAACATCATGATTGTTATGCTAAAATATGCAAGGTTATTTCCCTGAAATATTTATTTGTAGTAAATCATATGCTATCTAAACTAAGTAATTTGGTAAGAAATTACATTCTTTATGAACACTTGTACATTTAATAGCACTATCAACTCACTTCTTCTGCATAGAATAATTTAAAATTTGGATTAATGAGAAATATGTGCTGTGGAGTTTTAAATTAGGTTTGAAAACTTCAATTTTTTTCAATAAGAAAGTGATTATAAGCTGTTTAGACAATCTTAATGTATTTTTTAGCTAATTGAAAAACCGGCTATTTAATGCAATAGTAAACAATTCTAAAATTTGATAGCTGTATTATATCCCAATTTACAAAATCTGAAATTAAAATTGCATACAGTTATTTTATAAATAATAAAATGCAGCAAGCCTTTGTTAAATAAATTTTGTTGTTGTTGTTCACAAGAAACTACCCACTAGATGGCACTAAACAACTGCCAGAATTTTTCAGACAATGACTTTATACCAGGTCAAGCAAATAATCTGAGTCCTAGTGCTTCATGGGGCAGTCGTTCTGAACAGACGCATTTAGTCTCAAAGTCGCTAAATTACACATAAGGTGATACTGAAAGCTATCTACTCTATATTCTCTATGTGCAGGCAAATAGCTAGATCTTAACGCAAATGGGAAAATGTAAATGGTTCTTATAATTAAATTGCACTAATCTGAATTCCACGAAAATTCCACTATCTGACCAAGGCCTGGATTTTCTCAATATTTATGAAGAAATAGACTTTGCTAAACAGCAATAACAAAAACATAAAAAAGAATTCCAGAAACAATAATTTATATATAATTTATACTGATAATTATAACTATTCTTGACCAAGGGCTGGTAGGGGAGATGAATATAAAAACATATCACCTCTTTAGGGTTTTCTGGCATTTAAAGCTACCATTGTAGAAGGTGTTGAACTTGTAAATCAAATCACAAAACTAGAAGTTTTATAACATATTTCACAAAGCCAAACGTTAGACAAAAGCTTCAGGTTTCAGAAAATGGTCAGGATATTTGTATGTGTTAGCCAATGGAAATATTCCGCTAACTTATTTGGAGGTTGATGATATTCAGCTACACAATGCATAGTCAAACACCAGATGGCTTTGCAAGCAGTGCATTTGCTACCTTGCACCCATTTTGTTGTATAAAGATGGGGTAACCTTAAAGGTAATCACCTTGGTGTCACTTCATTTGTGCCCCTACTTGTATATGTAGGACCTTAGCTCCCTGAAATGTGCACCCCTTCTAAAGTGTTCATAAAGATCCTGAAATAACTGTCTTTTATTCAGTTACCATCATGCTCTCTGCCTTTTTGTCTGTTGCCTAAGTTAGTCTCATCTCTGCTGGGTACCTAAGGGCCTCCTGGGCACTTCTGCCACTGTTGCCACCATGTGTACTGGGCACTGGAGTTCACCATCACAACTGAGTCACTGAGGCCATGGAGACACCAAGGCCATGCGGTTTTGTGGAAGGTAGTTTGCACTAGGTGCCGGGTTAACTTCTGGGGACACCATGGTGAACCAGACAAGCATGACCTTTACCTTGTGGAATTTGCTGGTGGTCATTTCTCTCTGTCTTTCTGCTTTACTGATTGTAAATGAAATTCCTAAGAATGTAGTAACTTTATTAAATTCTCTTACTTGAATTATAAGCAGAAAAAGCAATTAGATGGTAAATGGTGTGTTTTAATTTAGATCTAACTTGTGATTGTTTATATGAGTTTTTATTGTATTCCTACTAGTTAATACATAAAAGTACATAAAAAATACATATATTTATTCATGGTAGAAAGTTTGTGGAAAAATACTAAAATATACAAAGAAAAACTAACAGCCAGAATCCTACCTTGCAGTGATAATCGCTGTTAACATTTGGGTGAACATTCTCTAATAATTTTATGTGTATATGCATTATCATTTGCTCATATGTGCACTTTTCCAGTTCACATTAGTCTGAACTTGCTAGAGGTCCAGTCATTAAATAGTTTTATTTATTTACTTCTCCATTTGCAATCATTTCAACAACACTCTCAAATCTCCTTCTTGAGTTATTAACATGTAGAAAGGTTGTATCATGCAGTTGTTTAGATCATGAACCCAACAACTAGCTAGCCTACCACTTCAAGTTGTGTGACCTCTGGAAAATTGTTTACATCTCTCTGTGCCTCAATTCCCTCTGTCTGATGGAGTTGTTATGAATTGGATGAATTAACACGTTTTAAAGCAATTAGAATAGGGTCTGCTACAAAACAAGATTGATCTCCTTTAAGTTACGGGATTTTTTCCTTCTAGTTAAGCTCTAATATCCTTTCCTTTCTCTCCAGCTCCTGCTTGAAATTGGAGGGGAGGGAGCAATCATTTGCTCTTTCATTTCTCTCTTGGTTCTAGCTCTACTGCTACTAGGGCATGGGGAAAGAGGAGAGGGTAAAATTTAGAGTAAAAGGCTAAAGATTTTTGCTCAGCAGGGAGAGAGACCATAAACCCATCAGTAAATTGTTGCAGTTTCTTTGGGATGCCCCTGGTGGCAGGTGCTCAAAGCTGGCTCTTTCATAGAGCATATATAAAGTTCTTGGATGAGGGGGGACTTCGTGAGGCCTCCCCCAGCACTGTGAGAACAGGCTCTCACCCAGGATGACTCTTCCCATCAACCCTCGCCAGCACATCGTGCACAGATACTTGTGATGAGGACCCCTTTGCTTCTCAGCCACCCACATTTATATGGACAAAAAGGCTCATGCCTGGATGCTTCCCCCCACATAAACTCCCTGGCTATCCATGCCATGAAATACAATGTGAATGCTGGCCATCTTATTATTCTGCGATCTCTTTCTTGTCCTCTTGTATAGGTAGGCACAGGCAGATCAACAAATCTGCTAAGTAAACATCCAACCAGGGCATGAGATGCCAGTTTCCTCTTCTTCCTTGCTTCTTACTGTCACCTCTGTTCTTTCCAAGAGATTTTTCTAGAGCCCTTCTCACATGATTTTGAGGTGGGATGGGCCACACTTCCCTCTTTCTCGTAGGGAAGAGCAATGAAAGCCTCTTCAGCCTCTTCATTGCGAACTCTGCACATCCCTGGCTCTGAGATGTTGAAAAGGCACAACTGTACTACACTCTTATAATTTCTAGTCCTATGCAGCAGGGAAGTGGGTGTTAGGGTGGTGGTCACAGAACCACTTTGGTCACTTTGCAGTAAGACCTGGAGGGCTGTCTGGCCCCTCTGTGATGCTCTATGATATAAGCATCTTAGGACGTAGCTCATGCCTACTGTGTTCAACTTTGGGGTTTCAATGAGAAGTAAAGCAAGAGAAAAGGTATCATTCAATGTCCTATTAAATATATTTATTTTTATCAAAAGTTTGCATCTTTAACTCAGACATCTCTTCAAAGCTCCAAGTATATCTGACATCTTCTCTAGAACTTCTCAAGGTTAACTCAAACTGTCTAAGATGGAATTTTCCCACAAACTTAATCAGCTTCCAATATTCATCCTCACCAAAAACTAACTCCATGGAATCTCTTGTTGTAGATTTCATTTTTGAAATATTTCTGAAATTAGTCTATTTCTCATACTCTAAAACTAGCCCATTCGTCAAGGATCCTACATCTCCTGTTTAGTTCACGTCAATAGCCTTGTTTTATGATGTCTGCTCCTGACCTTTCCCCCATCTCCATCCCCATGCCCAGACTGATCTTTGAAAAGTACACATATAATCAAATTATTCCTCTGCTTAAAATGGTTTGATGATATTCCATTATTCTTTAGAACCAAAACTAAAGTTTAATTTTCATTAAAATTAAAACTAGAGATCTTGATTGATAAGACCAATAAGTTCTTACCTATGGAGGTTTTAAAACATGTCCACAAATTCTTTGGCATTTTCCCATTGAAGGCTGAGCATTGAATCGACACCACTCATTACTGATCAATGAGTGGAGTGGGCACTGGTTATAATACATAATGATGTTATATGTTTAGAGGATAGGTCATAAAAGGCAATGTAGCTTCCACTTGGCTTGCTGAAATAGTTGACTTGTGTCCTGAGCTGTGACATAGGAAGTCCTACCATCCAATGAGAATTTAGCATTGGTGTGGAAAAATCCTTGCAAATAAACTTGTGGGAATAATACACTCCTAACTCCTAACATTCTAGAAACCTGGGTTGAGATAACCATTAATGGTAACTGTATTCGTCTGTTCGCACACTGCTATAAGGACCTACCTGAGATTGGGTAATTTATAAAGAAAAGAGGTTGAATTGACTTGCAGTTCTGCAGGGCTGGTGAGGCCTTAGGAAACATACGATAATGGCAGAAGGGGAAGCGAGCACATCCTTGTTCACATAGCGGCAGAAGAGAGAAGAATGAGAGCCGAGCAAAGAGGGAAGCGTCTTATAAAACCATCAGACCTCATGAGAACTTACTATCATAAGAATAGCATGGAGATACCGCCCCCATGATTCAATTACCTACCACTAGGTTCCTCCATGACATGTAGGGATTATGGGAACTACAATTGAAGATGAGATTTGTGTGGGGACACAGCCAAACCATATTATAGCTTTGACATTTGATCTATATCAGTCTATTTTTCCCATACCATCTGCAGTTTATCCCAGGGCCCTACATAGTAAATTTCATATAGCTGGAATTCAATAACCATTCTTGAATAAGTAAATGAATGATTGAATATAAAATTAAAGCAATATTATACATACTGTTTTTTAAGCTCCTTTCTTCACTTTTCCATGTCAGTAAGTATTCCTCTATAATATCATCTGTGGAAAGAATATTTTCTATATACTCTAGTTTATTTTATTTAATGAATCTCCTTTCGATGAGCATTTTAGTAGTTTATTTTTTCATTATAAGTAGCACTAGCTTGAACGTTCTTATCCAAAAATCATTTTTCATCTCACAGATCATTTCTTTAGCATAAATTTCCTAAAATTATAATTGCTGGGTCATGAAACACTAACTTTTAAAGTTATTGAGATATTCAATATGGCATTTTAAAGTAAATGTGTTTTATCTTCAGAGTAGATATTCTTCATTTGCCTTTGGCCTGACTTATAATTTTCAGGGGCATTTAATAAACTGAGTTTCAACTTGATACTCAGGGGCAGAATTATACTGCTTTTTAAATGAAATAGCTTTAGAAACATTGAACTGACAAGTCTTCTTGCTAAGAAATAAGATTATTTTAATAGCCAAGTGACTTGAGAAAACAATCTTCTAAGGATGTAGAACCATAGAAGAAGAATCTTTTGAATTATTATTTTTTAAAAAGGCAAAAGTTGAAAATATTATTAAGAATAGAAAATCAAACACTATATGTTCGCTCTCATAGGTGGATGTTGAACAATGAGAACACAGGGACATAGGGAAGAGAGCATCACACACTAGAGTCTGTTGGGAGTGCCAAGGGAAGTACAGCGGTGGGGGGGGTGGTGTGGGGTGGTCAGGGAGGGATAACATGGGGAGAAATACCAGATGTAGGTGACGGGGGGGATGGAGGCAGCAAACCACATTGCCACATGTGTACCTATGCAACAATCCTGCATGATCTGCACATGTACCCCAAAACCTAAAGTACAATAAAAAATAAATAAATAAAAATAAAAAAATAAAAACCTATACATTCAGCTCCAATCAATTAGAAGAACTTATGAATAGTAATTATAGTAAGTGGCCAAGCAGTTGAATTTAATTTTACATGTCAGTGGACATTTTATATTTTTATAGCATCAACTACCTTAGATCTTTTATCTTTTACCCTTGAATGTAAGTATTGCTCACAACTCTTCCTGATGATGTAATACTCCGTTGAATAGGATCAGGATAAAAATAGCAAAATGCTACCCAGAACTCTATAGTTGAATTTTGACTAGGGTTCTTGCGTGTCTTGGTCATTTGAAGGATGCTAGTTATGGGACAATAAAATAATATCATTTGGTTTCATCAAGAGCTGTCCTTACTCTCTGCTATAAAAACCTGAACATTAATTGCTAGTATCAATTATCACCCCCCCCACACAGGGGGGCCTCTGCAATGGAGATCATATTCAAGATACCATCAGCCAGGGTCCCACCATGAGGATATTTGGAGTAGAAGCTCTAGCTTCTGTGTATGATGGACATGCAACATATGAGGAAAGACAAAAACAACTTTCTCATTTTTAAGCCACTAATTTTACAGTGCCATTTATACTGCAGCAAAGCCTAGCTTGCCCCAACTGATACACTAAGAAACAGTGTGATGTTCCCTGAAGCCATAGCTATATCTCGTGGAAGAGCCAATATTTGGGCACTTGGCAAAGAGCAGACATTAATTAATGCTAACCAGACAAGAATAACTACAAACTATGCCATTTTATAACCAGTTAAATATTTGTCACCACCACCACCCATTATCCATCTTTCCTCTTGTTCCTGGAAAATCCAGAACGAGATGAAGGAGGGAGCATGACATGAAAGAACAAACTGGAGCTTCCTTTCCCTTTCAGCTTCCTGGTGCTACGGAACAAGTTTAACCTGGACAAAGAGATGATCAGGAGTTTTAACTGGATTATTCTCTTTTAGAAGGTGATTAGTCTAAGCGATGTTTAAGAAATAGGAAAGAGACATTCCAACAGAGTATTGCTGTAGGCAGTAATTTTTAGTCCTAATATACATGTTCAATCCAGCAATGAATCACATTAGCAAAAACTAGCATCATCAAAGGATATTCTGGAACTCAAAGCATATAGCAAGGACATTTTATTCTTATTCATTGTTGTTAATGAGGAAATGATCTTCAAGCAATATGTATTATGACTTGTCTATGTTGCATTCACATTATAATAGGCACAGATAGCGTACCCATAATATTTGAGCTTTGTCTTTAAATAATAGCTGGTGAAACAGTAGATAAAAATGCCTCTCAAATCCTTTCCCCAAAATAGTAATAATTTTGAAATAATTTTTCCATTATTCCTACGGCTTCATGTTAACAAAACTACCAAATTCTCCTTTGCCAAAAGGAAATAAAAATTATATATAAATATTATATTATGTTATAAATTTATATAATACAGCATATTCATATACTAATCATATTTAAAGCAACTTTATTGCAATAAGATTCACATACCATGCAACTGACTCATGTAAAGTATGTACTTCAATGGGTTTTTAAAACATTTTAAAATTTATTTTAAAATTTTAACCTATTTATTTATTTATTTTGAGTCCAAGCTTTGAGACCAGCTAATTTTTGTATTTTTGGTAGAGAGGAGGTTTCACAATGTTGTCAAGGCTGGTCTGGAACTCTTGAGCTCAAACAATCCACCTGTCTTGACCTCCCAAAGTGTTGATTACAGGCTTCAATGGCTTTTAGTATATTCATGGAGTTGTGCAACTGTCACCATGATCAAATTTAGTACGTTTTTATCAGCCTACAAAGAAGTCCTGTACTCATTGGTAGTGCTATTCATTTCCTCCAACCCTCTCAGCTCTAAACAACAATTAAACTACCTTCTGTCCCTGGTGAATTGCCTATTCTGGACTTTTAACATAAATAGAATCATAAAGTCTGATTCTTCTGTAAGTTGCTTCTTTCATTTAGCATACTGTTTTCAAGGTTCATCTATGATCAAGCACATAAAATAAGTACTTCTCATTTTTTTATTGCCAAATAACATTATGCTGAATAACATTCCATTGTATGACTTTTTAAAATCATATCTATTCTTCAGTTGATGGACATTGTGTTGTTCACATTTTTAGCTAACAAATGCAAACATTTTGGCTATTTTGGCTCAGAAATGCTGTTTCAAATGATTGCACAGGTTTTCATGGGGACACATGTTTTTACTTCCCTTGAGATTATCCCTAGAAGTGGAATGGCTGGGTGATATGGTAACTCTATGTTAGATCTTTCTAAGATCTGCCAGACTGTTTTCCAGAGCATCTGCACCATTACATTCCCACCAGCAATGTATGAGGTTTCCAATTTCAATAGTGTTTTAATGATGAAAACAAATGAAGATGCTGCAGGTGTATTGATTAACTCCTCTAAATTATGTAAGTGTTTTCTAGTTGCAATGAAGGAAGATCTTGGAAATTCAGTTTATCAAGAAAAATATTGCACTCTCCCAAAGAGCCAGAATTGCTAGCAGGGAGAAGTTTAGATCTTGAAACCATCTAGCTCAGAGTCAGGGAAAACATGAATGCTTTCACCTGTTTTCATTTGTAACTTAATTTTAACTTCTATTCAGCAGCTTTGGTTAAATAAGGACATGTGAACTATTTTTATGTGGATAGCAGTTATCATCTGGGTTTTCATAATGGTGAAGCTATCAAACTATTCATTGGAAGACATGACTTTCCTTTGAAGTTAAAACTAGAAAAAAAAATCTGAGTCTTTTCTCATTTTGTCATCTGGGCTGGAGTGCAGCAATGCAATCATAGATCACTGCAGCCTTGAAGTCCTGGGCCCAAGAAATTCTCCTACCTCAGTCCTCTGGGTATCTGCGACTACATATGGTCATTACCATGCCTGGCTAACTTTTTTAAAAAAGAATTTCATAGACGGGGGCGGGGGTCTTGTTTTGTTTCCCAGGCTGGTCTTGAACTTCTGGCTTGAAGCGGTCCTCCCTCCTTGGCCTCCTAAAGTGCTGGGATGATAGGTGTGATTATTTGGCATCTGACTAAAACCTAAATCTTAATGCATAAAATTCATAAAATATTCCTACCCATATGATCTAATTCCTGGTAGGTCCTCATGCCACTTTGAAAAACAGCTTAATCAAGTGTCATTAATGATTTCACATCTGTTAAAAGTAGAAATCAAAATACCATCCTACGTGCCAAGACATTAGAAACCAATATAAAAGAAGAAATCTGTGTATTGTAGGATGGATACGAGAATTATAAGTTCATTGACCAAAAAAGATTACCTGTTCATGAATCCTAATGAGAGATCCCATTTCGTGAACATTTAGCTAATAACTCAGCAGCTGCGGAACATTATTACTTAATCTGCTTATTTCCAAAGATGTGTCATCTATGGGCTACAAACAAAAATGCAGGCCAAACAAACAAATGGGTCTCTATGTTTCTAATTATTTCAAATTAATGACAGAATGTATAAAAACAATATTCACCTATGAGCCCCCTGTATTCCCAATGTAATGCTAAGTGCAGATCATCAGTGACAAGACATCTTGGAGAATAAAAGCAATTAGGCAGATAATTAAAGGAAAAGTAATCACTCATCCTCTCCTCCCTTTTTACCTCTCTTCAATTATCAGAAAATTAACATGAATATTCTTTCTTTAAAAAATGAACTGTATGAGTAATTGCTTTAATTTTCTGCTTGATTTTTTCAGAACATCCCATCAAATGAGAAGTCAACTAAGAAGGTTGTTTACTACCCAAAATGCTTAATTTAGGGATTGATAAAGCATCCACATTTCCATGTGTAGAAAACTGTATCAAAAGCTTCTACCTGCTTGGGAATCATCTGGGACTTAAGATACAACTCTTTTAACAACTAAATGCATGTTTATTGATTGTTTCCTGGGCCAAAAAGAAAAAACTGTAACAAATAGTTTTGTATCAGTTGGGAAAATTTGATGGTGGATTGTACACTAGATGCTACTATGGCAGTGTTTTTTAATATCCTTGAGTTGAATAATGATATTGTGATGATGTCTTTGGAGATGCATGCTGAAATATTAAGGGGTCAAGTGTTGAATTAGCTACAATTTACTTCCAAATCATTCAGCCAAAAGATACAAATAAAAAGACTGACAATAAAGAAAATATGGCAAAATAATGA
This sequence comes from Cebus imitator, assembly GCF_001604975.1. NCBI lineage: Eukaryota > Metazoa > Chordata > Mammalia > Primates > Cebidae > Cebus > Cebus imitator. The sequence continues at coordinate 175,074 of NW_016107593.1, forward strand.
CAGTGGGGAATTTAGGTCAGGAGTAAATAGGTATTGCTTCTTTTCACTTCTATAGGGTTGAAATTTTTCAAAACTAATTTGGGGAAGGGATGGGAAGGAAACACACTCTTGCTGCCTATGAGAAATCTAAATATCCTTTAAATTCTGCCTTAATTGCTACTCTGTGTGTATGTATGAAATCTTACCTAGGCCATGTGAACTCTGCCTCTCTGAGTTACTATAACACTTTTTGGCTAGCTACTGAATTAGCAATTAGTCAAGTTGTGTTCCCATAAAACATTTATTAGTTGATGAATTGATTGATGTAGGTGTTAAGTTCCTACAATCAGTCTCTAAGGCAGATTTTTTAAGAGCTGATAATATCAGAGATAACAATGACAGCTACCATTATCACATGCTCATTGTATGCCTGGCATAGGGTTAAACTTTCACATAAAGCATGTTATATTATTTCACTTACTTTTGATGTAGATTCCTGGATTTTCTAATTAGGCATGAAAACAAAATTCTGATTTACCTAAGTGAAGCAGTTCTTAGTACATCATGGTATTAAAAATGAGTGAACCCAGTATGTTTGCTTTCCTTGGGTGTCACACAATTGAGAGATGTTTAATAGAATCTGTGTGACTTTAAAGCCTAAGGAATAAACCATTGATATAATAAAGCTACTGAGAAATAATTTGGGCAGGACAATGCAGCTGCTGTATTTATGTATGGTGATTTCACTTTCAGGGCAAACAGCAGTGGCATAACCCTGAGGTGATCAGCATCTCAATTTATCAGCGTGCTAGGATGAAAGCTTTGTAGATCCCAAATTTGCCCAGCAACCTGCTGAATGCTTTTCCAAATTATCCCTATCAATGGGTAAGATTAATTAATAGGAAGAAGCCTGGGGTGTATTTCCAGGATGGAAGATGGTCTTTTCTGTCTACATAAAGTGGTTTAAATGATATCCCATGGTTTTTATAGTAGGTATCGTTAACTCATAATGTTCAAGGAAGAATTCCTTAGGCAAAACATTGTGTATAAAACTGTGAGGAGTCTATGGAAATAATTATACAAGTAGCTACCGGCAAGACAATTTGTTACAGCAGCACTGAGGATAACCTTGGGTTGGACATGGTTGTTAAGAAAATCATTGAAATGGATATTGTAGAAATGGGAAGTTATTGGAACTTTTAAGAAAATGATAAAGAATACAATTATTACCTTTGGCCTTGGTGTCTTAGATGTGTGATGTTATCTTTAGGTAATCAAATAATTATAAAGTCATTAAAATATGTGGTAATTTTCTATTAACAAATCGTAATGATGTATTGTTGAATGTCGTAACTCATAGAAGAGAGAATGTGTTTACTCATATTTTTGAATGATTTACTTTGATTAGTAAAGTTATGTGGCTATACACAAAGCAGAGTAAAAAATATTTTATAGGACAGATTCTCTTTTTGTTTTAGAAAATTTCTGTAGTAATTCAGATGGCCCTTATTGAAAAAAAAAAAAAAATAGGCTCAAATACCAGGACCACTTTGGCTTTTGACCCTGGTGTTTCTCCTCCTCAGTAATGTCTGTCTACAGAGGACAAAATAATTTGGTAAAGCAAACAGAATATGGATGCAAATTGATTGTTTTTGGCTTGTCCCAGAGTAGATACGTAAATAAGGAGCCAGAATGTTGGCACATTCACAAGGCTGAAAACTGCTATGAAGTTTAGCCTTCTCAATCCAACATCATCTCTTCTTCCATGTGCTACACTGGCTTTTTCAGTGCTTTAGACCTACCAAGTTATTTCCCATGTTACAACCTTTGCACGTAACTCCCTCTGCCTACAGTAATTTTAAACTTCCCATTCATGGGCTTTTGTGTCCTCTATGTCTTGGCTTACATGTCACCCTCTCAGGGAGGTCTTTTCTGAACCTCCTACCATCTAAAACCCTTCATATGCATGCTTTTTATTTTCTATTCTCATGTACTGTTCATTTCCTTAACAGAAGTTATCATAACTTAAAAATATTTCGTTTTAGTTGTTTGTTAATGTTTTGATCATTTGTCTCTTTTCTGTCTTTCCCACTATTTTTTACAGTCTATGAAGGTAGGATCCATGCATTTCTATTACATCTTTGGCATGCAACAGAGAGTGCAGAAATGGTGGATACTACATAGATGTAGGCTAAATGAATGGATTAAATTGGATGAATAGTTTGGTCTGAATTAGGGAAGACTCAGACAGTCAATAACTCTTCAACTAATATGTTAGGGTAGGCTAGTTAGGCTATGATAAAAAATAGTTGCAAGCACATTATGATTTAACACAATACAAGTTTGTTTCTCACTTATGAAACAGCAAGAGTAGGGTGGTGTTCTAAGTCAACAGGGGTGAGGGCTGAGTGATTACATCAACTCTGACATCACAAATGGCTCCAAGCTCTACCAAAAACACAAAAATTACCTGGGCATGGTGGCGTGCACCTGTGGTCCCAGCTACTCGGGAGGCTAAGGTGGAAGGATCACGAGCCAGGGAGGCAGAGGTTGCAGTGAGCCAAGATAATGCCAGTGCACTCCTACCTGGGTGATAGAGTGAGACCCTACCTCAATAAAAAGAAAAAAAAAAAAGAAAATGCTGTTTTGGCCGGTCAAGTAAGACTTCCTTGAGAATGTTGAAAGGAAGCTTTGTCCTGAATGATGTGCAGTGTAATGGTTAATATTAAGTGTCAAGTTAATTGGATATTAAGTGTCAAGTTGGTTGAATTTGGGGTGAAGTATTCTTTCTGGGTGTGTCTGCGAAGGTGTGGTCAGAGATTAATGTTTGAGTCAGTAGACTGGGAGAAGAGGACCCACCCTCAATGTGGGTGGGCACCATCCAACCTGCTGCCAGCCAGGCTAGAAAAAGCAGGTATAAAAAAGAGAAACTAACTTGCTAAGTCCTCTGTTTTTCATTTTTCTCCTGTGCTGGATACTCCCTGCCCTTGAACATCAGACTCCAAGTTTTTTAGCCTTTGAACTCTTGGACTTAGACCAGTGGTTTGCTGGGGGTTCTTGGGCCTTTGGCCATAGGCTGAAAGCTGCATTGTCAAATTCCCTGCTTTTGAGGTGTTGGGACTCTGACTGACCCACCACTGGCTTTCTTGATCCTAACTTGCAGACGGCCTATCGTGGGACTTCACCTTGTGATTATGTGAGTCAATTCTCCTTAATAAACTCCCTTTTATATATAAATATATCCTATTAGTTCTGTCCCTCTGGAGAACCCTAACAAGCAGGAAGTAGTAAGGCAAAGAATTGGGAAGAGGGAACATTTGATGAGGGAAGAAAAGGAGTGCTCCAGGTGGGAAAAGGTATGGAAGTGCTTAGAGGAACTTTGCCAATGTCGCAGTGGAACAGAAAAAAAATGTACTAAGTGCCATCTTGGGGCTTCTATAGAAACACGTGCCCTCCCCATGTCAAAGAACCAATGTTAATCATAGGTGGAATTAGAGACGGAGGAAGATTGGAGACCTGGGCCACATTCAGGGCCCCTGGGAGGGTCAGGAGAAGAAGAGATCATAATGCAGAGGGCAGCGGTTCTCAAGATCTCTTCACCCTAAAGTTTACTGAGGATTCCAAAGTGCTCTTGTTTATGTGCATTATAACACTCAAATTTGACATGTTAAAAATTAAAATGGGTGGCTAACTCCTGTAATTCTAGCACTTTGGGAGGCTGAGGCAGGCGGATCACCCGAGGTCAGGAGTTCGAGGCTAATCTGGCCAACATGGTGAAACCTCATCTTTACTAAAAATACAAAAATTAGCCAGACTGTGGTGGTGTGTCCCTGTAGTCTCAACTACCCCAGAGACTGAGGCACGAGAACCACTTGAACCCAAAATGCAGAAGCTGAAGTGAGTCAAGATCATGCCACTGCACTCCAGCCTGGGTGACAGAACAAGACCCTGTCTCAAAAATAATAATAATAATAATAAATCATAATTAAGATGGAAAATTTATGAAAATATATATTTTTAATTAACTTAGAATAATATAAATCCATTCATTATTAACATATGTAATGTCATTATTAATTAACAATAACTATGTTTTCTGAGAAAGTAAAACAGAAAAAGTAAAAAGGTTGGTATCATGTTTGTAAATCGCCTTAATACCTGGAGTAATGAAAAACAGCTGGACTCCTACAGATGCCTCTACATTTGATGTGCCTTTTATACTGTTTTGGTTGAAAATGAGGAAAATCTGGCTCTTAGAAATATGGGGTTGAAAATAGAGAAGTATTTTAAATAAGCATAAATAAGGATTTTAAATTATTGCAGATATTGTTCTGCAATTCTAAACACGCCAAAACCCCACAGGTGGTAGTTTCTTAAAGATTAGTCCCTATTTGAAAAATCTGAAATCTTACCAGTGAACTTTTAATAATGTTATATTAAGTTTCATTGCTCTATATTGCATCTTTCAATGGATCTTTTATCCATGTTTGATTTTATAACATGGTGCATTAGGTTACTTAGAAAACACTGGCTCACTGAGTTATGTAGATCTTTTAAATGTTGTATCATTTTATTATTGAACACTTTAAAAGCACATGTGTGACTATCACCACCAATCTCATCAGAAAATCCTTTATATTTTGAGGAACTATAGCTCACACAGCAGTGGATACACGTTTTCCAAAATTCAAATTTTCACCTAAAAGTTAATTTTTAAAAAATCTTTGGTCATAAATACTTTCAGTTGTTTCCTACTTCCATTTTTATTTTTGAGAAAATACCTGCCAAACAACCAAATCTGGATGATCACAGTCAATTCTGTGAAAAATACAGTGAGTTCAGCTGCAGTTCAATTCACGACTTAAACAACTGTCCAGGTGCTTCATGCCAAGTATATTATGTGTACTTTCCATTTCATCTTACAGAATATTAAAAGGTTGTATTTTATTTACATGACCGCTCTCCAGTTGCAGCCACTATCCTGTGGTGGCATGATGTTCTCCATTTCTCTGCTTTATCCTGCTGTACTGGGTTTGGAAATGACCATGCTATCCTACTTCCTTTATAAAGGTGCTTCAGAAATGGCTAAAGTCCATATAGAAAAATATAAGCATGGATTCTTTTCTTAAGCACTCTCTACAAAGCTTAAGGCAGAATGAATTCTGAATCTTCTATATTAGCATGAAGTGATTTTTCAAGGAATCAGACTAACTTCTGAAAAGTGATCATTCTTTAAATTAGGAGAAAATAGAACAGAACTTGCATGCTTGCATAGCATAGTAATTGTAACATAGTGTGTGCTTTAGTTTTCATAATGTATATTCTTTATGAATACATTTTAATTTTTAGCTCTTTAATTCCTGTTGGGCTATAAGTCTTTGAAGCAAAATTTCTATGTGAGAATTCTTCACATCCTTTAGGGAACAAATTAAAAGGAATGCCTCAATTTTACTTTTTCAAATTTCTTGATGGGAAAAACCCAAAATCATATACATGAAACTTTAAGCTATTTAATATTTTTATTATGTCTTGGCAGAGGAAAACTTATAATATTTACTCTTGATTGAAGATCAAGACATGATAAAAATATGAAATACAATAAAGAAAAATAATTGGAATAAGAAAAATGAGAAATCCAAAACTTATTTTGTTCTCACTATTCAAATTTCAAACCAACAGACTCATGAAAAATGTTCTAAGGCAATTCCCTATAGTTTTAAGTCTATGGCACCTAAAATTTATGCAAAATTATTGCTACAAACTTTCAGTTATAAAACCTGGATACAATTATCTACTTCGAGAATAGATTACTTAACACTTATCCTGGATTACATTCTGCTGTACAGAGGTTAAATTACATTATAAGATGTGCAGTTTGAAAATGCAAATACAGGCCGGGAGCAGTGGCTCACACCTGTGATCTCAGAACTTTGGGATCCTGAAGTGGGTGGATCACCTGAGGTCAGGAGGTCCAGATCAGCCTGACAACATGGGAAAACCCAATCTCTATTAAATACAAAAAATTAGGTAGGGGTGGTGGCACATTCCTATAATCCCAGCTACTTGGGAGGCTGAGGCAGGAGAATCACTTGAACCTGGGAGGCTGAGGTTGCAGTGAGCAGAGATTGCCAGCCTGAGCAATGAGTGAAACTCCATCTCAAAAAAAAAAAAAAAGAAAGAAAGAAAGAAAAGAAAAAGAAAATACAAAAATTTCCTTAGTCTCACAAATGTGTAGGAAAGTGACTATCAGAGCAACTTAGCAGTGTCAATACTAAGACTTATTTTGTCTGTTCTATAATAGCGAACTCTATACCTTTCCATTAAAATTTTAATAATAAACATTTCATCATTAAAGGATTTAATAAAATATAATATTTTTCTTTTATCCCAGAAATTTATTCTCTTAATGGTGAGTTTGGCTTTAGCCTCAGCATTATCTGAATATGAATTTTTAACTCTTGGTCATTCAACAGTCATCCAAACATATATTCTGCAAGCTTCTAAACAAATTCACATGTATACATGTTCTTTTTACACAAATGACTTATTACTATACTACTGTTTAGAAAATCGTTTAATGATAACATAGATCTATTTCATTCTTTATAACAGTTACATTTTATTATGTTGATATTCTCTAAAGTATGTAATCACTCTCCTAGCAGTGGAAATCCAAGTAGTTTCTAGGTTTTTGTTTTTCACAAACGTTGGTTAATGAATGTGGCTTTACATTTACCTTTGTGTACTTTTCCTGGTATATGAGTGTCATATGTTTCTCAAAGTGGAATTGCTTTTTTCTGTGTGCATTTTAAACTTTGATAGATATTGCCAATAGCAAATAAAAATAGATTATGAGAAAGCTATTCCTCATATCCTTGAATGGCTCATCATTGGTTTTATTTTCTGAAAAATGTATTCAGCTTTGTTTCAAGGTTAAAAACGGTAACAAAAACGTTAGAGGTGCTGACTAGCCAGAGAAAGAAAGATAGAAATATACATATGCATATATATATATATATATATATATATAGAGAGAGAGAGAGAGAGAGAGAGAGAGAGACATAAAATTCAATCTCATTAAAAATAATTTTAACTGTTGCTAACAAAGGCAAATCGGTAAATATTAAGATCTTTAATATCCTTTTCCTCTGTCATTTTTATTTAGCCTGTATTATCTTACAAAGGTACATAAATTAAAAATCCCTTGCTTGGGTCTCTTACCTGGTGACTCTTTTGCCTTCTTTCCAACTGGCGTCCACCAGATGTCTCCCCTCTTCATCAAGGTGTTCTTTTCACAAACGCCTATCGCTTTCAGAAACACCTATTGGCGGAGTAAAACTCACAATATTTCCTCTTAGAATTTGTCTTCTTTTTTCAGGGCACAGATCATCTGTTTAAAAATAAAATAATGGCTTGACACTAATAGCATTTCTTCCATTCTGGAAAACAAATAAGGACTGATACCCATAAAATTAAAAAAAAAAATTCAGAAAAGCATCATTACATAAGGGGATGATATGTACCTTAATTACATAAAATGATCTTACCTAAGAGAATCTACCAACTGAACTCATTTATTTGGGTATAATAAAGATATATATCCTTATAATTGAAATATATTTAACTCTGCTTACATTTATATGAAAGTCCTGTTTAATACTTTCAGTGTTTCTCAAAGGTAATCTCTTTTTGGTGTGGCCAAGTTACAAATATTGAGGGTTCAACACATATTTTAACACCTTCTGTATCACTTGATGTAGGCAGGTGATTTATAAGAACTAAACAAAACCTCTACATTGACAAAGGAGCTGTGTCAGCAGAAGAGGAGGCAGGTAGAGGAGAGCCTCAAATAACACAAGAGAAAGTGCAGTTACTCAGTTGAGTCTCGTATTTATTGTATTGTGCACCTAAACAGTCATGGTAGAAGTACAAACATAAGAAAACACACAGGCCAAAGATCTCTTAAAATACAGTCAAATCATTTTCACGCTCAAAACAGAAACGTGGCAGAGGAAAAGAACTACGAGTTCTTTTTTTTTTTAACCCCCCTATTTTCCATTACCTTTTGCCTTTCTTACCTACCTGCAAAAAGTTCTTTCAGATTAAGCTTGCAAAAGAAAAACAAAGTTGCATACGCCTACCCTCTCCACCATCCCAAATCCTCTAATATAAGAAGATAATATTTTCATTCCTATTTTTCAAAGTATTGCCTCATTTAATCCTCATGACAACTCTGCAGGCATTATTGAACTTAGAGGGAAAGGTTAAGGAACATGTCTACCACATACATTTGGGTAAACCAGAACTCCCAGCTCTTTCCACTGCAGAGCACCTACTCTACGTAGCAACTTTGCCTACGATATCTCCCGGTCCCTAAATTTCTGGTTCTTCAAAAATAAAGATATTCATGACCATCCTGGGAAACATGGCGAGACCCATCTTTACAAAAACATAGCAAAATTAGTCTGGAATAGTGGAGTGCACCTGTAGTCCCAGCTACTCAAGGGGCTGAGTTGGGAGTACTGCTTGAGCCTGGGAGGCAGATACAGGTATTGATCGACTTACAACCTATGCAACTTACGACCATTCAACTTTACGACCGCAATCGCTAGCCATGACTGCTCCACGTCTGGCAGCGCAAACATTGCCCAGCTGGGCGTACAACAGTGCGGACCAGCTTCCGGCAGTACTACCATCTCCACGTGCATATAGCCTACTCAACTTAAGACCAAATCGTGTTACGACCGGTCTGTCTGAACCAATCGTGGTCGTAAGTCTAGCACTAGCTGTATTGCAGTGAGTCAAGATCATGCTGCTGTACTCCACAGTCTGGATGACAGATGAAGACCCTGCCTCAGAAATAAAGATAGATAGATAGACAATATAATTTAACTTTATAAAACCCACCAAAATAAATTCTAGTGGATTAAAGAGTGCAATAAAAATGGTACTTTAAAGGAGAAAAAATAATGGAATTTTGATGTAATCTTTAGTGTTAGAGAAAGATTTTAGAGGCACAGCACTAACATCAAAAAAAATAAAAAATAAAGGAAGAAAAAATAGATCTGTAGATAGGAACAAATTTATACTTCTTAAAGCCCATAAGTAGGCTGGGCAGGGTGGCTCACACCTGTAATCCCAACACTTTGGTAGGCCAAGGTGGGTGGATCTGAGTTCAAGACCACCAAGGGCAATATGGTGAAACTCTATCTGAAATACAAAAAATAAAATAAAAATAAAGCACCATAACTAAATAAAAATATGAATTACAATGTGAGGAAGTACTTGCAACATATATGACAGGCAAGAGGTTTATTCTTTCTATATTTAAAATTCTTTTACAAATCAGTAAGAGAAGATAAAGAACCTGTTAAAATAGACCAAACACATGATAAACAAGACAGTTTCATCCAGTAATACTGTGATAAATCAACATGAAATAAACAAGCATAAAAACATGTCCAATCTCACTAGTAATAAAATTTTTTAAAGCTTAAGACAATTGATGCTGAACTGATCTTATATCAATTTGGGAAAGAATTTAAAACAATACTCTTTCAATGGTGTAAAGAAACTAGACACTCATATTGTTGATAGGAAGTAAATTTGTATAATCTTTCTGAAGAACAATTGGATAAAATATTTTAAAGATCTTACCAATGTACATACACTTGAACCCAGAAATTTTTAGTTACCAGGATTTATCTTATGTTAAAGTTATTAATGTATTAAAAGATGTTTATTGCAACAAAATCTTTTACATATTTTAAATACCATAAAAATAGGATTCAACTTAAATGCCCAAATATAGAGAACTGGTTAAATTACACTGCACCCTTACAAGAGAATATTTTAAAGTCACTTAAAAATATCATGTTGCAGGATAGTATAGAATTTTTCCTTTGTTCTTTTTAAACTTTTAATTGACAAGTAATAATTGTATATATTTTTGGGGTACAGTGTGATGTTTTGATACGTTTATAATATGGAATGATTAAATCAGGTTAGTTAAATTATCACCTCACATACTTATCTTTTGTGGTGAAAACATGTAAAATCTACTCTTTTAGCTATTTTAAATAAGCAAAAAATGATTGTTTATTATTGTCACCATGTTATGCATTGGATTATTAAAACCATTCCTCCTAACTAATATTTCATATCCTTTGATCAACGTCTCCCTTCACCCAGCTACACCCCTTCCTCAGTCCTTGGTAACTACCATTCTCCTCTCTACTTCTGTGAGCTCACCTTTCACATTTTCTTTATTTATTCTTCTGATGATGGACCCCTAGATCCGTTCCATATCTTAGCTATTGTGAATAACATTGCAATTAACATAAGAGTGAAGATATTTCTTTTGCATATGAGTTTCAATTCCTTTTGAGATATATGCAGCAGTGGGATTGCTGGATCATATGGTTGTTATATATTTAGTTTTTTGAGGAACCTCCATACTGTTCTTTATAATGGCTGTATTAATTTACATTCCCATAGACAGCACACAAGGGCTCCATTTTCTTCACATCCTCACCAAGATTTCTTATCTTTTGTCTATTTGTTAATAACCATTCTAACATGTGTGAGGTAATATTCCATTGAGGTAATATTCCATTGTGGTTTTAATTTGAATTTCATTGATTATTAAAAACTTTTCCTCTAAGATTAGTAACCAGACAAAGATGTCCACACTCACTACCTTTATTCAACATAGTACTGGAAGTTCTAGCTAGAGCAATTATAAAAGAAAAGGCATTCAAATAGAAAACAAAGAAGTGAGATTGTCTGTTTACTGATGACATGATGTCATATATGGAAAACCCTAAAGACTGCACAAAAAAACTGTTAGAACTGGTAAACTAATTCAGCAAAGTTGCAAGGTACAAACAAAAATCAACAGTATTTCTTTAGGCTAGCAACAAATTATCTGAAAAAAAATGAAAAATCAATCTCATCCACAATAGCATAAAAAATATTTAGAAGTAAACTTAATCAAGGAGGTGAGAGATTGATATATAGACAATGTCCAACTTATGGTGATTTGACTTACAATTTTATGCTGGTGCAAAAGCAATACACATTCAACAGAAACCGTACTTCGATTTCCCATACAACCACTTTAAACTTTCAGTACAGTATTTAATAAATTAAATGAGCTATTCAACCCTGTAATATCAAATAGGCTTTGTCTTAGATTACTTTACCCAACTGTAGGCTAACATAAATGTTTCAAGCACATTTAAGGTAGGCTAGGCTAAGCTATGGTGTTTTGTAGATTATATGTATTAAATGCATTTTCAACTTAAAATATTTTCAACTTATGAAAGGTTTATCTGGATATAATTTCATCATGAATAGAGGAGCATCTATACTGAAAACTAGTAAACATTGACGAAAGAAATTGTAGGCCACACAAATAAATGACAGGCAACAAAAGCAAAAATAAATGAGATTGCATCCAACTGAAAAGCTTTTGCAGAGCAAAGGAAACAACAGAATGAAGAGAAAACACATGGATTGGGAGAAAATGTTTGTAAACCATAATCTAATAAGAGGTTAATATACAAAATATATAAGAAACTCAAACAACTCAATTGCAAGAAAACAAATAACCTAATTGGAAATGTGCAAAAAAAAAATCTAAATAAACACTGCTGAAAAGGAGACAGACAAATACGTAACAGTTATGTTAAAAATGCTCACAATTTTTTGGGGGGGTGCATTGGTAAAGTTTGTGACACATTGCTAAATGGGTAAAAAGTAAAAGACAATACGTGGGAGGTGGAGGTTGCAGTGAGCCAAGATTGCACCATTGCACTCCAGCCTGGACAACACAGAGAGATT
>NW_016107593.1:186983-205997 GCF_001604975.1 Cebus imitator
AAAGAAAAGAAGAAGAAACAGAATAGAAATAAGGTATATACTTTATTCCATGGTTTGGGGAAAAACATGATACCTATAAACAAAATTAAATTTAAAAATTCTAACAGGACCATATACAGTCCTGTGCCACATGACAACGTTTTAGTCAGTGATGGACCACACATGTAATGGTAGTCCCATAAGATCGTAATGGAGCCGAAAAACTCCTATTGCCTAGTGGCTTTGTAATGTCCTAAACATCATAGCACAGCACATTAGTCACATGTTTGTGATGAACAACGTACTATTCTGTCCATCACATAAAACTATAGCACATACAATTATGTACAGTGTATGTTAGTTGAAAATTATGATAAATGACTGTTTTGTTGGTTTATGTGTTTACTGTACTTTTTATGATGATTTTAGAGTATAATCCTTCTACTTATCAAAATACATTAACTGTAAAACAGCCTTAAGCAGGTCCTTCAGGAGTTGTTCCAGAAGAAGGCATTGTTATTATAGGAGATGACAGCTCTTTTATCATCAAATAAAAATGTGTCTATGGAAGTTTGAGGTAGGATTACTTCTGAGCAAGGATATTTATGTTTGAAGATATGACTTGATCTGTAGTGTTCCTCTAATCATATCTGCGGCAATTCGGGGTTATTAAAGAAAGTGATGGGGATATCAAGCCTGAGGATCTCTGATGAGTGTGGAGGACAGAGCATGAGCTGGGTGGGAGAGGAGAGTCTCTGGGAGAACTCCTGTCCTCTGGGAGCTGCTGAGAAATTGGGCAGAACATGGGTGGGGGTTCCCACCGTCCTGTAGACTCCATCTCAGAGCCAGAATGGATGCCTCCTACCTCCTCAGTTTCCCCACCAGATATGGCTTTGGCTTCACTGGTCGATTTCAGGCTATCCCAAGTTTCATTGTTTTCTGGTGCCAATATCTTAATTTTAACAAAATGATTTTAATGTTGAAAGACAAAATAAGGCAGCTGATTAACTTACTTTTGCAAACTTTATTCAAGAAAAATAATGGATTAACATGATAATCATATGCAAACTAGAATCAAGGAGAACAAACTGAGACTACTCAGAGACAGATATGTGTATTTTTACCAGCATGCCATGTAAAGTTTTATTACAATAACAACTTATCATTAAAGAAATATACTTTAAAAAGAAGCTATCATGAATAATATATAGTTGAGGGGAAGGAGAAAGGGAAAAAAGAAAATATAAACTAGTGGCCTTGTCCTAATATAGTTTACTGACAACAGATTGAAAGGGTGGCCAGAAAAATTTAGTAAGTCCACTACTTCAAATTCTCTAACTTTGGATTTTTTCATTTAAGAGTTCTTGTTTAAAATGCCACACACCTACAACCATCTGATCTTTGACAAACCTGATAAAAACAAGCAATGGGCAAAGGATTTCCTGTTTAATAAATGGTGTTGGAAAAACTGGCAGAAGCAGAAACTGGACCCCTTCCTGACACCTTACACTAAAATTAACTCCAGATGGATTATAGACTTAAACATAACACCTAACACCATAAAAATCTTAGAAGAAAACCTAGGCAAAACCATTCAGGACATAGGCATAGGCAAGGACTTCATGACTAAAACACCAAAAGCATTGGCAACAAAAGCTGAATAGACAAATGGGATCTAATTAAACTCCAGAACTTCAGTACAGCAAAAGAAATTATCATTAGAGTGAACCAGCAACCAACAGAATGGGAAAAAATTTTTGCAATCTACCCATTTGACAAAGGACTTATATCCAAAACCTTCAAAGAACTAAAACAGATTTACAAGAAAAAAACAAACAAACCCATTCAAAAGTGGGCAAAGGGTATGAACAGACACTTTTCAAAAGAAGACATATATGAGTCCAACAAACATATGAAAAAATGCTCATCATCACTGGTCATTAGAAAAATGCAAATCAAAACCACATTGAGATAGCATCTCATGCCAGTTAGAATGGCAATCATTAAAAAATCTGGAGACAACAGATGCTGGAGAGGATGTGGAGAAATAGGGACACTTTTACACTCTTTGTGGGAGTGTAAATTAGTTCAAACATTGTGGAAGACAGTGTGGCGATTCCTTCAGGACCTAGAAATAGAAATACAATTTGACCCAGCAATCCCATTACTGGGTATATATCCAAAGGATTATAAATCATTCTATTATAAGGACACATGCACATGTATGTTCATTGCAGCACAGTTTACAGTAGCAAACACTTGAAACCAACCCAAATGCCCATAGGTGATAGACTGGACAGGGAAATGTGGCACATATACACCATGGAATACTATGCAGCCATAAAAAAACGATGAGTTCATGTCCTTTGTAGGGACATGGATGAAACTGGAGACCATCATTCTCAGCAAACTGACACAAGAACAGAAAATCAAACACCGCATGTTCTCACTCATAGGCAGGTGTTGAACAATGAGAACACATGGACACAGGGAGGGGAGCATCACACACTGAGGTCTGTTGGCGGGGGGACTAGAGGAGAGACAGTCGGGTGTAGGGAGTTGGGGAGGGATAACATGGGGAGAAATGCCAGATATAGGTGATGGGGATGGAGGCAGCAAACCACATTGACATTTATGTACCCATGTAACAATCCTGCATGTTCTGTACATGTACCCCAGAACCTAAAATGCAATATATATATATATATATATATATATATATATATATATATACACACACTTTAAAAATTGTTTGATTCCTCAGAAAATCTGGACAAATTTATTCCCATTTGGCCAGATCTTGTCAGTGACATACTTTACAAATTTTCGGCAGGCACACTCCATTACCAAACTTGAAATTTGTACTGTCACACCGGTTAGCATTCAATTTTCTTTTCTCTTCTTTTCTTTCCCTTTTTTTTTCTTGAGATGGAATCTTGCTTTGTTGCCCAGGCTGAAGTGCAGTGGCATGATTTCAACTCTCTGCAACCTCCATCTCCCAGGTTCAAGCAATTTTCCTGCCCCAGCCTCCCAAGTAGCTGGGATTACAGGCACCTGCCACCACACCCAGCTAAGTTTTGTTATTTTTAGTAGAGATGGGATTTTACCATGTTGTTCAGGCTGGTCTCAAACTTCTGCCTCAAGCAATCCACCCTCCTCAGCCTCCCACAGTGCTGGGATTACAGGCATTCTGTTTTCTATGTTTAGGGAAATTTAGTTCTATTTATAATTCTATGATTTTGGTTACCTGTCTTCACAAGAGTTATTCTTTTTTTTTTTTTTTTTTTTTTTTTTTTTTTTTTTCTTTTTTTTTTTTTTTTTTTTTTTTTTTTTTTTTTTTTTTTTCAGATGCTCTTCACAAGCTAATGTCACTAGTCTTTCTCTAAAGAATCTTTAGGGGACTTCTGGATTGTGGATGAATTATCAGCTTCAAAGTGGCTGGGGTAGCCTGCAATGTGTTCACACATATTGAAAGCTGGTGTGTGTAAGGAAGGCACCCAAGATTTTGTACAGTTTTCAAAGCTTTATGGCTGTCAACTTAGTGCATATGGTATTTTGTCATTTTTTAAAACATTTCATCCCAAAATTAATCAATTTTTCCCTTTCTTTACATGATTTTATTCCAAGAAAAAAGGAAGCTACTCATAGAAAACAGATGGTACGATCACCATTATTAGAACCCCTGGGCAAAGCTGAAGGCTATTTGGTGACCTTAATTCCAAATATCAGTTTGGTGTTTTGCCCATGGTAAATACTCAAAAAAAAAAACTTTTTGTTGTTTTAAAAAGACACAACCACAAAATTCATAAAAATATTCCTCTTATTTTCTTAAAATATACTTTATCAGTTTCCAAAATTTTTTCTACACACTAATTTTTAACCATAAGGAATTATAGGAAGGAGATTTTACCAGTGTAATTTGAATTTATTTTTTAATTGACAGTGACAGCACTAGCTAACATTTATTAAATGCTTTCCACATGTCAGGCCACTGTCCTAAGTGCTTTACATTTATTAATCTATTCATTCTTCCCAATAGTTCTATGAAATTGGTGGTCTTTTTATCACTATTTGCTAAATGAGGAAACTGAGAAAAGGAAAGTTTAGACAATTTGCCAAAGGTCACATACTAACTGAGAGAGCTAGGCTTCAAATCCTGACTGCCTAGTTTTAGAGTTTGTATACTTTAACTTCTACATTACTTCATATAACTTATTGAGAGATAAACATAAAAGCCTTTGAGATCTAGAAAGAAGAAAACCTAATGCACCGTCAAGTAAGATCACAGGAGAAAAGTCCTTTACACCGAGCCTGTACATACCCAGAGCTTTCCAAAGGTTGTTCTAGTTTTAGTCATTTCATCTGAAAGGAGAAGAGCTTAGACTGCTAATCTGTAAGGTCTCTTCTTACCTGATGGTTCTGTGCTGTTGTCAGCAAAGCTTGCTTTGTTTTATATTTCTTCCAGGCACAGGGCTGGGCTCTGTGGGACTAAACCAAAGCAGAGAGCATGGACTACTTCTTCAGGGTGGGGCTCTTGATGATGCTCACTTATGCCAGGTGAACCTCCTAAAGACATGAATCCACAGCCAGTCAGGTTGACACCTGAGGCCAACTCCCTTTGACACTGTAACTGACTCTCAAGTTTTAGATATGTTAGAATTTTCCTATTGCCAGAATGTATATAAAAGAGTTTTAGAGTACCTGAGGCTCATGAAGGGATTAGGGATTCGGAGTGAAATGCTTCTTCCTCTAAAAATGTTCGAATTTAATTGCTGTGGGAGAGACTCTTTGTCATCCCCCAATATTCTTTCTCCCTGTTTTCCTTCTAAATGGAGTCCTTGAATTTAGTTGGTCATATCCAGAATAATTATTACATTCTCCAGCCTTCCTTTCAACCAGGTGTGGCTGTATGACTAATTCCTGGCAATGAGATATAATAGAATTATTGTATGCAACTTCTAAGACAAAGTATTCTTAAAGTGAAAGATCAACTTTTTCAGCCCCCTTTCTTTCTGTTGGCTGGACATAGACATAATGACTAGAGCCTAAGCAGCCATTTTAAACTATGAAATGGAAGCTATGTGTTGAGGATGTGGTGCAGTAAGACAAAGAAGTCGATGTCTTTGATGATATTGAAATTACTTTTTCCAGCTCTGAACCAGCTACCTTGAGTCATTTAATGTGTCTGGGTGGAAACTTCTCTGTATTATTTTTCTGTAACTTCTGTAACTTCACAATTGTTCAGGAACATTTGTCAATTACATCTGAACCTCATCTTAACAAATACAGGTGTCCTTGATGTAGTAGGTAGTTAGCTATGATTTGCAGTCTCTTGTTTATTTGTAAGATAAGCACATGCCTTCCATTTAGGACAGGTGTAAATGTAGAAATAAATACATCTGATACAGAGGTAGCTGTGCCTACCATATTTCTTACAAACCAAAGTAGAATTCAGAACAAAAAATCCACTCTGCTGATGGAAAAGATGACATGTGTGGTTGGGCACAATCGTTTTGGTTTGTCCTTTCTGCTGTCAATTTTACCCCATTTTCAAAACTCATCTTGTGTAATAAGCACAAAAGTAATATGAAGAGAAAGACTTACATGAAATAAATGTGAATGGAAAGAACGAGAAGTTCAAAGTGGTGGGACAAAATGATAAATGTTGTAAGTGACTCTAGGAAGAAATTGTTGGATGGTAGGAATCCTTTTCAATGACAAATAGATGAATGGAAAACTTGGAAGATGCTCTCACGATGCCATTGCAAAAGTCAGCAAGTGATGTGGCAAAATGGAGTCGTGCTTGACTTGAGAAGAACACCACTATGAGATGCTTTTCACCATAACAGCAATTAATGAGAAGCCCAGGAAGCTATTAAAGAACTTAAGGACAATGCAGATGAAAGTCCACAAATTAGAATATTTTACAAAGTACAGAGGAGTCAAGAAGCTTTTGAAACTGCACAATATCAAAGTGATTGGCTTAAGTAATATACCTTCTAAATATATCTTCAGTAATATACTATGTCCAAAAGGTTTCCCTAAAATATTCATGGATACCATCAGGGAGCAGGGCTACTGGTTACAACAGGTTTTCAGTGTAGATAAATGGGCTGATTTTGGAAACAAAACGCCTAATAGAACATTTTTCAGTAAAACATCTAAAAGGTTGAATTATATACTCTTATTTGGTAGAAGTATATTTGAAAACCGAATGTTTTAATCCTATATGAAGTTACTTAGTTTTAAGAACAAATGATGGACTCACAAAAGGGCTTGTAGAAAATGTTCTAAATAGAGGAACTTCTGGACTGATTTAAAATATATGACTATCATTCAAGTTTAGTGAATCAATTTTTGAAAAATGTAAATTTGGCTGAGCACAGTGGCTCACACCTGTAATTTCAGCACTTTGGGAGGCTGAGGCTGGAGGATACCTTCATGTCAGGAATTTGAGGCCACCATAGGGCAACATAGTGAGAACCTATGTCTACAAAAATTTTTTAAATTTAGTAGAGTGTTGTGATGGGCACCTAGTCTCCAGTACTTGGGAGCCTGAGGTGGGAAGACTACTTCAGCCTAGAAGGTCGAGGCTGCAGTGAGCTATGATTAGAACCTCTTCCAACCCAACATTTAACCTAGGAAGTTGCCTGCTTAAAAGAAATAAAAAAGGTTACTCCCAAACTTAAAGAAGTTATCCTTCCATATGACCATTCTGCATTTGGTATTATCACTAAAAGTAAGAGGCAAGAATGACTCTTATCAATCATCAAGTTATTTAGAATGGCTTCTAGAATATAAAATATTATTATTCTTTATTGGGAGTAAATTTAGGTCTTTAAAAAACATTTTAAATTGTAATATTACAAAGCAAAACTTAAGTTATATAAGAAAGCACATTGAACCTAGTGAATTTAAGCTTTCTTCTTCACAAACATTTGAATCAAAGCACACACACACAAAAATACTGGGGAAAAATGTATGTACACTTATTCCCTTGTGTTTTATTAATCTTACCTAGAGTTTCATTAAATTTCTTTTCTAAAGTTTACATAATATCACTTATCATTCTTAAATTCTACTAGTGGACCAAATAATGTTTGAGGAATATAAAATTATTCTTCAAAGACTCAAATTCTAACATTTACCAGTGTCTAAAAAATAATATTAATAGTAACTGTCCATAAATAACAACTATGTGTAAAGATCGATCGCATTTCTAATCTTTCTGTTTTATTATTATTATTGTACTTTAAGGTCTGGGGTACATGTGCAGATATTGCAGGATTTTTGCATAGGTATACACATGCCATGGTGGTTTGCTGCCTGCATCCCCCTGTCACCTACATCAGGCATTTCTCCCAATGTTATCCCTCCCCAACCTCCCCACCCCCTGTTATGCCTCCCCTAGCCCCTCACCCCCCAACAGACCCCAGTGTGTGATGCTCCCCTCCCTGTGCCCATGTGTTCTCTTTGTTCAACACCCACCCATGAGTGAGAACATGCAGTGTTTGGTTTTCTGTTCTTGTGTCAGGTTGCTGAGAATGATGGTTTCTAGATTCATCTATGTCCCTACAAAGGACATGAACTCATCCTTTTTTATGGCTGCATAGTATTCTGTGGTGTATATGTGCCTCATTTTCTTTATCCAGCCTATCATTGATGGGCATTTGGGTTGGTTCCAGGTCTTTGCTATTTTAAACAGCGCTGCAATGAACATACATGTGCATATGTCTTTATAATAGAATGATTTATCATCCTTTGGGTATATATCCAGTGATGGGATTGCTGGGTCAAATGGTATTTCTATTTCTAGATCCTTGAGGAATTGCCACACTGTCTTCCACAATGGTTGAACTAATTTACACTCCCACCAACAGTGTAAAAGTCTTCCTATTTCTCCACATCCTCTCCAGCATCTGTTGTCTCCAGATTTTTTAATGATTGCCATTCTAACTGGCGTGAGATGGTATCTCAATGTGGTTTTGATTTGTGTTTCTCTAATCTTCCTTTGGTAGAGCTTAATGATTCAGCAAGGCCTGAAGGTCTATGCTCATTTAAATGGACTATTATTGACTGCAGCAAGCCAACCTATATATAGAATACAAACTCTTTTGCTCTGGGAAATGTTGAAAAACAAAACAATGCTTTTAGAACCTGTGTAGAACCTCTAATGATGTGCAAAAGAAAATCAGATGTTGTAAGCTTGAGGTGTGGGTTCTAGTGTCAATTCATTGGGTCTGGGTCTTTAGCTAGGAGCACCCCTTCGATGGAACAATAGCCTCCTTCTATAGAATTAGAATATTGGGGATAGGATGGGCAGGTTTCTTTACTTTGGAAGTCTTTTCCAGACAGAAAGTATACTTCTAGAAAGTATTAACGACTCAGAATACAAGTAGCATCGAACAAGTTTTGCCTTACACAGCAAATTATAAGCAATATGTCCTCAAAGTTACAGTATGAAGTATAAACAGTTTAGAAGTTCAAAATGTCTAAGTAGCAGTTTAAAGTAGTTTAAAGATTAAGCAAAATGTCAAGTACAGAAAATAATACTGATAACATCAGTGAGAAAGTGCAGATACATGTACGTCTATGACTGGTTAACATTTCAAGTCTTTTTCTGAGTGTGCCTTTAGTTTTAAGTCTATTAGACTCCCTTGGTATTCTCATTTTCCATGTTAATTACTTATTCTTAAATCCAAACCTTCACCCTTTCATTTTCAACCTTTTGCTGAAATCTTCCTTCTTTATTCCTACCCTCGCTGATCACTGTTTTCGGCTTTCTCCAATAGGGGAATCCCCTCTGTAAAAATCAATAGGTGTTTAATAAATCACGCTTTTCAATCACCTCACTTGAACATTTGCTTTTTTCTCTACTGGTGTACAAATGCTGAAAATAGTCAAGTCTATGAGATTGGGAGATAATCAACAGTAGCTTGATGGTAGACGCTGGCTTAAGAATCTCCATGAAGACAGCTGAATAGAGCAGAGTGCAGTTGGCAGCCTCTTCATCTGTTGACGTCCTCATTAGTGATCACTGAAGCTGGTTGTACAGGAAAGGTAAAAAGAATATTATCTGTCCTAGCCTGGATGAATCATCTAGGCTTATCTGGAATTTTTTGTTTCTAATCATTTGAACACAAGTGGGTGCCACACTGAGTCATCACCATGTAGGAAGCTAGCAAAGAACTGAACAAGAGTGAGATCTCAGGAAGCTAAGTGCTTTGGAAGCTGGTGGTGGGCAGGAAAGAAGCTGCGAATGCCTCCTTTTGGAGAAGGGTATTGATCTGGCTTGAGAGGGATGAGAGCTCAAAAATGTGAGCTGTTGTACTCAGTGATCACTTTGCGACCCCATGTTGTGGTTTTTGTTGTCACCATAGCAAATGGGTTACCTTAGTAGTGAAGCTTTGGTTGGCCACAGGAGCAGAAGGCAGGGTGCTCTCAGGTCCAGGGAGGGGTGATGGGTAAAGAGATGGGGGATAGAACCAGGGAGGCAGCTGGCATGACCGGACTTTCTGTCTGCATGAATGATGATGGTGGTTTCACTGGTGGGCTTGCCAAAGTGGACAAAATACAAGACCTGAACTACAAGAGCTGTGGCTATTAGATAGGTCAATAGATACATGATAAATGTTTTTAACAGTGACCAGGGACCTGCTGAAACATGCAAAGGTTTATTAAAGGTGAATATTTCTGCAAATTACATAGTGATCAATTAGGTAAATGATTTTAATTAGAATAAGACTAACATTCTTCATCACTTCAAATGCTGTAATTTAAAACAAAGTTTTCAGCCCTCTCTCTCACACACACATACATGTATCTTGTCCACAACGCTGTGAGACAAAACATCCTCTCTTAGTTCTTCCTCCTTTGTACAAAGCAATAAGGCTTCATATCCAATGCCAATAGATTGCCTCAGGAATATATTACATTAAGTTTTCTCAGCTACTAACATCTCAATATAAATTAAATTTTCTAATTAGTCCTAATGGGCAGAAAAATAATGGAAAGATATATAAAAACATATAGATTGATTATCTTTGGATGGTGGAAAATTACAGGATTTTTTTTTTTTTTTTTTGCTCATTGGCAATTATTTCTAATTTTCACCTTACATGTTAAGATTTTGTAATTATAAAATTACTTAGTAAATATATCTGTATATGTCAAACATAAATTTAAAAATCCCTTGAGTGTAGAAATATATAAAACTAGAAAAATAAGCTCTGCTGCAGAGCAGGGTCTTAAAGGGATACAAAGCAGCTGCAGCACTGATACACCATTAGGGACCTGGAGACCAGGTGTTATCTGGAGATTGCGTAGTGGCAGCTGGAGGCCTGTGGAGGATCTGATGGAGAAGGGGCGGCCTGTTCTGTTTTACCATTATTCCAAAGACTACTGAGGACTTCTCACCTCCTTCCCAACCCCCAAACCTTACCCACTGTGGCTGGAAGGCCATATTGTGCAATCTACAACCACAGTGTGTTCCTTCATTTGAACAGTATGGATTTCTGGTTAACTGTAGAGAAATATAGTTAAGTAAATAGATAATCAAAAAAACAATCATGTTAAGGATGAGGAAACTTTATCTTATCCAGGAACATAAGCATACAAAAAAATATAAAATGATATAAACACATATATTAAACAAATAACCAAGTTCTAGGAGAATCTGAAACTTTGATAAAGGTTTAATGACATGAAATAAACATTTTTCACATGAAATTACCAAAGAAGGAATATAAAATGATGATCTCAACAGATATTTAAGTATTATTTAACAAATTTCAGCATTGAGTCTGATAAAAGCAGACAAAACAAATCTCAATATACTAAAGATGTAAGAATAATTTCTAAATGTGGTAAACCATGTCATATGGTTTGGCTGTGTCCCCAAATCTCACCTTTAACTGTCACTCCCATAATCCCCATGTGTTATGAGAGGTACCCAGTGGGAGGTAATTTAGTAAGGTGGGTGGGTTTTCCTGTACTGTTCTCATGATAATGAATAAGTCTCACAAGATCTGATGGTTTTATAAAAGGACCATTCTCCTGCACACACTTTCTTGCCTTCCACCATGTAAGACATCTCTTTGCTCTTCCTTCAACTTCTGCCATGATTGTGAGGCCTCTCCAACAATGTGGAAATATAAATCCATTAAACTTCTTTCCTTTATAAATTACCCAGTCTCTGGTATGTCTTTATTAGCAGCATAAGAACAGATGAATACACCATGTTTATCTTAAAACAATGGCCAACATCATATTTAACAGTGAAATCTCAGGGGCATTCCATTTCAGTCAGGGAGATGTGAAGAAAGTCTCCTACCACCACTATTAGATAATGTTCTCTTGGAAGTCCTAGTTAGTACATACGAATAATGAAAATGAAAAGACAGAATTATCCTTACTTGCAGATGATATGATTTTCTGCCATTGGAATTCCAAATAATCAACCATATAGTTATCAAAAGTAATAAAAACCCATTAAGTTGGCTGTTACAAAAAATATGAAAAATATACACAATATAACAGCAACTGTGTGTGTGTGTGTGTGTGTGTGTGTGTGTGTGTGTGTGTGTATTGCTATTCACAGTAGAAATAAAGTATATAAAATGCCTAAGCATACAAAATACCATAGGACTTATAAAGAAACTCATAAAACTTTACTGAGGAACCCAAAAGATGCAACTTAAATAAGTGTTCTCTCATGAAAAGTTTCAGTAATATAAACTATAAGTTTCCTGGATTTCAATTAAGCACTTTATAGAATTTTTGGAGGAAAACCTTTAGTTATTTGACAAGAATTTCATGTGACAAAATAAAAATTATATGAGATTAAAGTGAGAGAGAAAGGAAGAAGAGAGAGAATGAGAAGAAAAAAATAGCAGTGATTTTCTCTGGGAAATATTATGGGTAATAAAAAAATTTTTTTCTTTGTTATTTTCTATATTTTTCAAATGTTCTAAAATAAGCAAATAACACTCCTATAAACAATTGTTCAAAAAAAGTATCTTTTATCCCTTTTTGGGGGGATATAAGAAGTAATTGTCAGATTATTAAAAAATAAGAAGTTCTATTATTCTTTTTCTTCACAATTTCAGAAGTTTATCTCACTGGTTTTTTTTAGTATAAGTACTTGACTTAAAGGACTAAATTGTATAAATGTTTTGTTATTGTGGGAAACATCATAAGTCATATTTAATATATTACAGAAAGGAAAAGGAAATAAAACCAAGTGTATATGATGTTAAAGCAATGAAATTTTGCTGTTTTTATGAAAAACGAGGCAGGCTGGGTGCAGTGGCTCACATCTGTGATCCCAGCACTTCGGGAGGCTGAGTCAGGCAGACAACCTGAGGTCAGGAGTTCAAGACCAGCCTGGCCAACATGGCAAAAACCCGTCTCTACTTAAAAAAAAAAAAAAAAAAAAAACTATCCGGGCATGGTGGCAGGCACCTGTAATCCCGGCTACTCAGGAGGCTGAGGCAGGAGAATTGCTTGAACCCAGGAGGCATGCATTGCAGTGAGCCAAGATCGCATCACTGCAATCCATCCTGGGCATCAGAGCGAGACTCCTTCTCAAAAAAAAAGACACATGAGGCAAATGTCAGCTGAGCTTATTGTGGTCTAATTATTGAATCCCCAGTCTAATCACAAATGCAAATTTCAAATTGCAAAACAGTTCTTATATCAAATCCTATTGTAGTTTTTATTTTGTATATAACCTCAAGTTAATAATAGAATTTGTTTTCTTTGTTGGGAATATAGTAGTCAAGTTACCTGAAAAATAGTTTCTTATAATAAAAAGATTGTATGTGAGAAACCTAAGCGTAATTTCTGACTCTGCTACTAGCCATGTGGACTCTTAATATTCCTATTGTAAAATAAGAGAATATGTTTGAATGATGTATGAGACCGTTATAACTTTGTTTCTGTGATTTTCAGAAGTATGATTTGTACATTAGCAGAGTAACACTTTTTTTGGTACTTTATTTTCTAACACTTGAACATATCTTATTTTTTATTTTTTTAAGGCTTATTTTTTTTTAATGTTACTTTAAGCTCTGTGATACCTGCGCAGAACATGCAGGTTTATTACATATGCATACGTGGTTTGCTGCTCCTATTGACTCATCCTCTAAGTTCTCTCCCCTCGTCTCCCACCTCCCAACAGGCCCTGGTGTATGTTGTTCCCCTCCCCGTGTCCCTGAGTTCTCATTGTTCAACTCCCACTTCTAAGTGAGAACATGCAATGTTCGTTTTCTGTTCCTGTGTTTCTGTCCCTGTGTCTGCGTCCTCAGTTTGCGAGGATGATGGCTTCCAGCTTCATCCATGTCCCTGAAAAGGACATGATCTCATTCCTTTTTATAGTCAAAAACTTATCCACCATTATCAAGTTGGCTTCATCCCTAGGATGCAAGGCTTGTTCAACACATGCAATTCAATAAACATAATCCATCACATAAACAGAATCAAAGATCAAAACCACATGATTATCTCAATAGATGCAGAAAAGGCCTTTGATAAAATACAACATCCTTTCATGTTAAAAACTCTCAATAAACTAGGTATCGATGGAACATATCTCAAAATAATAAGAGCTATTTATTACAAACCCATAGCCAATATCATACTGAATGGGCAAACGTTGGAAGCATTCCCTTTGAAAACTTGCACACAACAAGGATGCCCTGTCTCACCTCTCCTATTCAACATAGTATTAGAAGTTCTGGCCAGGGCAATCAGGCAAGATAAAGAAATAAAGGGTATTCAATTAGGAAGAGAGGAAGTCAAATTATCTATTTGCAGATCACATGATTTCAAATTTAGAAAACCCCATCACCCTACCCCAAAAACTCCTTAAACTCATAAGCAACTTCAGCAGAATCTCAGGATTCAAAATCAATGTGCAAGAATCACAGACATTCCTTTACACCAAGAATAGACAAGCAGAGAGCCAAATCATGAATAAACTCCCATTCACAATAGGTACAAACAGAATAAAATACCTAGGAATACAGCTGACAAGGATGTGAAGGACCTCTTCAAGGAGAACTACAAACCACTGCTCAAGGAAAAAAGAGAGGACACAAACAAATGGACAAAATTCCATCTTCATGGTTAGGAAAATCAACATCACGAAAATGGCCATGCTGCCCAAAGTAATTTATAGATTCAATGCTATTTCCATCAAACTGTGATTCACATTCTTCACAGAATTAGGAAAAACTACATTAAATTTCATATGGAACCAAAGTAACACATTTTAAGCATAAGTACCCCCACCATGAGACATTTTCTATAATTGCTACTCTAAATATAAATGGGTCACAATAAGGAAGGAAAAATTTATCATAAATATTTTTATCAAATGAAAACATATATAAATAAAAATATTGTTAGTATTTTCTATGAACATGATGTTTTAAATTATCTACTAAAACCTTTTCTGCTGATATCTTATTGTAGGTTTCTGGTATAATTATCAAAATTTAAGCAAAAAATCTAATGCACAATTCTCAAATGATGTCAAAACACTGTTTGATACACTAATAACTTCCTCATTACTGTGATTACTGATATTAACATCTCAGATTTCATAATCCTATAATATCCAACATTATAAAAATTGCAACCTAATTTTCTTGAAGGGCTCAGTGTTAAATGTTGAAAGCAAGAATATTATACAAAAAAGCAATTAAACAGTATGTACAATACTAACCAGCTCAGCCTTGTTTTGTTCAATATCCACAGCATGTTTTCCATTTATTCTGAAGATGCTGGTATCTCAAATGCCACTTCAAAAATATCTGTGCTGAATCTGCGAGTTAGAAGTAAGGAAATAGTTAATAATTTTGTATTTATTCAATGTGGATTATGTAAACTAACAATTATTTATTTCCTGGTAAAACCTCCAAATTCAACCCAAAAGTATAGAATTTATGTTAGGTAGAGAAAAATTAATAGAAATATCTGCTCCCTTCAAAAAGCAATGGCAGAAAATGACCTCATCTGCATGAATGATTCTAGGATTCTGAGCAAATGGAAGGTCTTGCCCTCCTTATTTCACAGAACTTATTTGAAATCACTGAAATTTGATTTCTCACAGGTTAGGAATTTAGTTTTTGCTTCTAAAAAAGCCCACAAAGCCACTCCTTGATTATTAATATTGCAGAAATCTATGGCTAAGCAAACAGAAAGATTATGATAATCACTAATTTCAAAACTCTCCAGTGGTAAGGCAATATTACTGGACCATGATAAGTTTAGGTGAATGGTGAATAACATCTACTGTACTATTAAAGACAGGGCTGCATTGAGATGGACAAGGAAAATAATCTTATTAAAATGGTTTTAGTGCAAATTAAAGATAAAAATAGAAGATAAATGCACTTCAGTAGCTCTTGATTACATGAATTAAGGATTATCCAAGGTAAATCTTGTCTGCTTTTTATGACATATCTTGCTTTAGGGTATATAATTATTAACAATGTACCTGGTTTATCTTAATATTTTAGATATGCAGGAACTAAGAGAAAAAAAAAAAAGTCTTTGGTACTTCTTCCACTCTTCACACACAATGCAGCATGTAAAATTGAGGTGATGTTTCCTTGATGCTCTCTGACTCCATCAGAGTAGCATTGTAGTACAAAGTGAAGAAAAATGACTCTAAAGACCCTCTTAGCCATATATTTCTTATAAGCCAACCCCTTTTAAGGGGGTTAGTGGTATGCATTTCTAAAATATTAATAGACTTAGACTCATATCCCAATTCAGACATTTTTGTATGTAATAGGTTCACTCATGAAAAACAGTATGTAACTTAATTTTAAACCTCAGGACTTCTTATTAAACAAACAATACACGACTTTATGCTTTAGTTCCCTGTTACTTGCTAATTTGTACCTCATGGCCAAAACACACCCTGTCTGATTAAGCCAGTGTTGCTCTGATTGTATGTGAACCCACTACTATGTAATGGTTAAATAACTTGAGATTGTCATAATTCTAAATTCTTGGCGGTTTAAATCTTAAAGTAGCAAAGAATGAGACAAAATATCTTCATAAGTTAGCATCAGGCACCTACCTTCACCCTTTTTGTTAACCAAAAATTGTAGCCTAAGCCAGGGACTGTAGCTTATGCCTATAAGCCCAGCACTTTGGGAGGTTGAGGTGGGTGGATCACTTGAGGCCAGGAATTAGAGACCAACCTGGCCAACATGGTGAAACCCCATCTCTACCAAAAACACAAATATTAGCTGGGCATGGTGATGCATGCCTGTAGTCCCAGCTACTCATGAGACTGAGGCAGGAGAATTGCTTGAACCTGGGAGGCGGAGGTTGCAGTGAGCTTAGATCATGCCACTGCACTCTAGCATGGGTGACAGAGTGAGACTCCATCTCAAAAAAAAAAAAAAAAATTAGCCCTCTACATTTCATTAAAATGATATATGACTTCTCAAAAGTAATAATGACAGAAAGACAGTAAAAATTATCTGCACTGTAGTGAATTGAACAATTACTGCCAAACTAGAATTATCTGCTCAGCAAAACTGTCCATCAAGTAAAAAGTTAAGATGAGATCATCTTTAGTTAGACAAAATTTGAGAAAGTTTATCACCAGGAGACACTCATTAAAAGAAATGCAAAATGTTAGAAAATGCAGAAGGAGAGAAATCTCGGTTGGAAGGTTTGAGATGTAAAAAAAGAAAGTTGAGCAAAAAAAGTGTCAAATATGTGAGCAGATAAACATTGACTATATGAAAAACTATTAATAATGTTATAAGGGATTAACAAAACATGATGGAATTCAGTAGCAAATGACAGCCAGAATCTGTAAATTTGAAGAAGGGTAAATGGAACTGAAATATCTGAAGGTTTTCGTGTTATAAGAGAGGAAAATAAAAATTTGAGTTTAGTTGAATACACACACAATGAATAAATAAACTGTGGTATAATTAGACAGTGGTATGCTTTTCACCAATTAGAATGGATGGGCCATTGCAAAACATATCAATAAACACGAATATCATAAATATAATGTAGTGGGAAAAATAATAGAAAATGAAACTGTCTTGTTTATAGCTGCTTACATAAGTGATGCAGCTATAGAGAAAAACAAGGAATTGATTAAAGCAAAACTCATGGTAGTGGTTGTCTCTCAAGGGAAGAAGAAAAGCCGAATTGGGGCTGGACGAATTATTACTTTTACTTTAGAGCTCTAGGCATGGGATAGTAATACAAACTCACTGGTTTACAAAAACAATAACACAATATTAAAAGTTGCACTCAAATAGTGGATTTTATCTCAGTAGAAAGATAACAGCAGATTTAAAGCAGGCAGAAAAGAAAATAGAGAAATAGACAACTTAGGAACGCCAGAGTTGCAGGTCAACCTCTGGGCTCTGAATTTTTTTTTGATGTAATTTGCCCGTCAGTTTAAAATGTGTACAAAATGACCATAATATGCAATCAGCTGGAGTACTAGAGAAGCTGGCATGCCCTAGACCTTTTCCATTTTACACAAACACTTGCAAGTAGAGGCACCATAAAACCAACGAGGTGCCCAAAATGGGGTCCTTCTCCTTGTCCTTCCTCATTCTTAGATGATTCATTTCCCACAATTTTTTCTTAAAAGGAGAAACCGATGGCTGCATAATATTCCATGGTGTATATGTGCCACATTTTCCCTCTCCAGTCTATCATCGATGGGCATTTGGGTTGGTTCCAGGTCTTTGCTATTGTAAACTGTGCTGCAATGAACATTCGTGTGCATGTGTCCTTATAGTAGAACGATTTATAATCCTTTGGATATATACCCAGTAGTGGGATTGCTGGGTCAAATGGAATTTCTATGGGACATGGATGAACCTGGAAGCCATCATTCTCAGCAAACTGACACAGGAGCAGAAAATCAAACACCAAATGTTCTCACTCATAGGCGGGTGTTGAACAACGAGAACACATGGACACAGGGAGGGGAGCACTACACACTGGGGTCTGTTGGGGGGAAATAGGGGAGGGACCGCAGGGGGTGGGGAGTTGGGGGGGATGGCATGGGGAGAAATGTCAGATATAGGTGAGGGGGAGGAAGGCAGCAAATCACACTGCCATGTGTATACCTATGCAACAATCTTTCATGTTCTTCACATGTACCCCAAAACCTAAAATGCAATAAATTAAAAAAAATAATAAACTTAACTAAAAAATCTTTAAAAAAAAAATTAGCTGGGCGTGGTTGTGCGCGCCTGTAGTCCCAGCTACTCGGGACGCTGAGGCAGGAGAATCGCTTGAACCTGGGAAGCGGAGGCTGCAGTGAGCCGAGGTCATGCCACTGTACTCCACCCTGGCTCCTGGTGATGGAGTGAGACTCTGTCTCAAAAAACAACAACAACAAAAAAAAAGTGGGTGAAGGATATGAACAGACACTTTTCAAAAGAAGACATTTATGCAGCCAACAAACATATGAAAAAATTCTTATCATCACTGGTTATTAGAGAAATGCAAATCAAAACTACACTGAGATACCATCTCACACCAGTTAGAATGGCATTCATTAAAAAAATCTGAAGACAAGAGACACTGGAGAGGATGTGGAGAAAAAGGAACACTTTTACACTGTTGGTGGGAGTGTAAATTAGTTCAACCATTGTGGAAGACCGTGTGGCAATTCCTCAAGGATTTAGAAATAGAAATTCCCATTGACCCAGCAATCCCATTACTGAATATATACCCAAAGGATTATAAATCGTTCTATCATAAAGACACATGCACACATATGTTCATTGTGGTGCTATTTACAATAGCAAAGACCTGGAACCAACGCAAATGCCCATCAATGATACACTGGACAAAGAAAATGTGGCACATATACACCATGGAATACTATGCAGCCATAACAAATGGCAAGTTCGTGTCCTCTGTAGGGACATGGATGAATCTGGAAACCATCATTCTCAGCAAACTGACAGAAGAACAGAAAACCAAACACTGCATGTTCTCACTCATAGGCAGGTGTTGAACAATGAG